>NW_024404516.1:25000-142160 GCF_905171775.1 Rana temporaria | reverse complement strand
CGAACTCAGGTGGACGTCAACGAATGGTCTCTCCACGATCAGTCCTTCCGTTGGATATTATCCCTGGGAGTCAATCCCCAAGTGGATCTCTTTGCTTCCCCGAACAATGCCAAATTGAAGAAATTCTACACGAGGGGTTACTACAGCCAGGCAATCGGGACAGATGCCCTAACGGATCGGTGGTGGTTTCAGAGGGCGTACACCTTTCCCCCGATCCCAATAATTCTAAAATTCCTGAAGAGACTTCTAGCGGAAGAAGTGGAAATCACAATGGTGGCTCCATACTGGCCGAACAGGCCATGGTTCCCTCTTCTGGTTCAGCTGAGTCTTCAGGACCCAATTCTAAAACCATGCAGACCAGACCTTCTCTCCCAGGGGACACTCCTCCATCCCTGTCCGGCTCAAATGAAACTAGCGGTCTGGTTCTTGAAAGGGAAAGGCTAGAATCCCTTGGCTGCGCCTCTCGGGTGATCTCTACCCTTATGAGCTCAAGAAAAGGAAGCACAAATAAAGTGTACGGTAGAATATGGTCTAAGTTTGTGGAATTTTCTTTAACTGCGGGCAGTTCCTTCAAGAACCCAGAAATCCAAAACATCCTAAGCTTTCTTCAATCAGGGCTAGACCTACCCCTGTCTGTAAGCTCACTAAGAGTTCAAATCTCAGCACTTTCAGCCTTTTCTGGAATCCCTTGGGCAACCCATCCACTAATCAAACAGTTTTTTCGTGGAGCCTCAAGATTGAGACCTCTGAGGAAGCCAAGATTCCCCAAATGGGATCTCCCGTTAGTACTTGACTTTTTGAATGGACTTAGTATGTCGGGGCCCTCCCCGTCCTCGTTGAAGAACTTTTCAGCCAAAGTAGCCTTTTTGGTAGCCATCACCTCGGCCAAGAGAGTGTCCGAGATCGGTTTTCTGGGTCACAAGGAGCCATTTCTCACCTTTTTTCCAGACAGAGTGGTTCTGATACCTATGCTGGGCTCCAAACCGAAGGTCTCGTCGGTTTTCCATGAGAATCAGGAAGTAGTTCTCCCTACCTTTAAAAACCCAGATTCTGATGAGACTCACCCTCTGGATATGGGCAAGATACTCACTGAATATCTTCAAGTTACATCTACATTCAGACGTTCTGATCACCTGTTCATCCTGCATTCAGGCAAGAACAAAGGGAAAAAGGCATCTTCAAGAACAATCGCATCCTGGATCGTCCAGACGATACAACAGGCTTATTGTGCAAAGGGCTTGGCTCCTCCGCAGGCGGTAACAGCTCACTCCACGAGAGGGATGGCAGCTTCCTGGGCAGCAGCCCGTCATGTGGCGCCAGACGTCATCTGTAGAGCGGCCTCTTGGTCTTCTATAAACACCTTTATGTCCCATTACTGTGTTGAACCTGCAGCACTGTCTTCTGTAAATTTTGGTTTATCAGTCTTGTCGGCTGACGGGACAAATTAAATATATTTCTGTTCAGCATACCCACCCGTGTGTTTGGCTAGTTATTTCCCACACGTAGGCTGCCATGGAGTCAGTCAGGAAAAAGGAAAATTTATTATCATACTTACCGTAATTTTCCTTTCCTGATGGACTCCATGGCAGACGGAGTTCCCACCCTGAAATTATGGAGTCGGGATAGTTACGGAACACTGAGTCTATTGGTGAGTTAACTTTTATGGGTATGGGGTCCTATCACATTGGAGAGGAGGCGGGATTAACCCACACGTAGGCTGCCATGGAGTCCATCAGGAAAGGAAAATTACGGTAAGTATGATAATAAATTTTCCTTTTTTTTTTATTTATTTATTCATGTATTTTTATACCCCCCCCCTTTTTATTTTTACATTTATTCATTAAATGTATTCAGAAATATATATATTTTTTTCTCTTTTTTTATACACCCTCATTTATATTCATTATTATCATTATATATATGTATATGTATATATATATATATATATATATATATATATATATATATTTATTTTTTTTTTTATTTTTTTTTTTTATAATAATTGCTTTATTTTAGAGGGAGAAGTTATAAAAAAAATTCTATGGAGTTTTTTTTGTTTTTTTTTAGTTTTTTTGTTTTTTTTAATCAGTAATACTTTTAAACAATAAACTGTATGAGCAGCACTGATCCCTACTGGTGAAAGTTAGATAATGCATCTTCAGCTCACATGCGATGCTGCATGTTCACCACACGAGGTCGCTCTACTCAGAGTTCTGAGACCGCAGCTTGCCATCCTGAGTGTGTAAATCAACCCCATGCTATTGAAATCATGTAGCTCTTAGCTTCTAGTATCTCAGAGAAAGCCATGTCCTTTGCCGGTTGCAGTGGCGTGCATCTGTAATCCCAGCTGCCTGGGAGGCTGAGGCTGTCGGATTGCTTGAGTCCAGGAGTTCTGGTCTACCCTGTGCTATGTCGATCGGGTGTCCACGCTAAGTTCGGTATCAATATGGTGGCCCTAGGGGAGCCAGGGGCCACCAGGTTGCACTAAGGAGGGGTGAACCGGCCCAGGCCGGAAACGGAGCAGGTCAAAACCCCCGTGCTGATCAGTAGTGGGATCGCGCCTGTGAATAGACGGTGTAGAGCAGCCTGGATAATACAGTGAAACACAGTCTTTTTTTTATTTATTTATTCATGTATTTTTATACCCCCCCCCCTTTTTATTTTTACATTTATTCATTAAATGTATTCAGAAATATATATATTTTTTTTCTCTTTTTTTATACACCCTCATTTATATTCATTATTATCATTATATATATGTATATGTATATATATATATATATATATATATATATATATATATATATATATATATATATATATATATATATATATATATATATATATATATATATATATATATATATATATATTTATTTATTTTTTGATTTTTTTTTTTTATAATAATTGCTTTATTTTAGAGGGAGAAGTTATAAAAAAAATTCTATGGAGTTTTTTTTTGTTTTTTTTTAGTTTTTTTGTTTTTTTTAATCAGTAATACTTTTAAACAATAAACTGTATGAGCAGCACTGATCCCTACTGGTGAAAGTTAGATAATGCATCTTCAGCTCACATGCGATGCTGCATGTTCACCACACGAGGTCGCTCTACTCAGAGTTCTGAGACCGCAGCTTGCCATCCTGAGTGGGTAAATCAACCCCATGCTATTGAAATCATGTAGCTCTTAGCTTCTAGTATCTCAGAGAAAGCCATGTCCTTTGCCGGTTGCAGTGGCGTGCATCTGTAATCCCAGCTGCCTGGGAGGCTGAGGCTGTCGGATTGCTTGAGTCCAGGAGTTCTGGTCTACCCTGTGCTATGTCGATCGGGTGTCCACGCTAAGTTCGGTATCAATATGGTGGCCCTAGGGGAGCCAGGGGCCACCAGGTTGCACTAAGGAGGGGTGAACCGGCCCAGGCCGGAAACGGAGCAGGTCAAAACCCCCGTGCTGATCAGTAGTGGGATCGCGCCTGTGAATAGACGGTGTAGAGCAGCCTGGATAATACAGTGAAACACAGTCTTTTTTTTATTTATTTATTCATGTATTTTTATACCCCCCCCCCTTTTTATTTTTACATTTATTCATTAAATGTATTCAGAAATATATATTTTTTTTTCTCTTTTTTTATACACCCTCATTTATATTCATTATTATCATTATATATATATATATATATATATATATATATATATATATATATATATATATATATATATATATATATATATATATATATATATATATATATATATTTATTTATTTTTTGATTTTTTTTTTTATAATAATTGCGTTATTTTAGAGGGAGAAGTTATAAAAAAATTCTATGGAGTTTTTTTTTGTTTTTTTTTAGTTTTTTTGTTTTTTTTAATCAGTAATACTTTTAAACAATAAACTGTATGAGCAGCACTGATCCCTACTGGTGAAAGTTAGATAATGCATCTTCAGCTCACATGCGATGCTGCATGTTCACCACACGAGGTCGCTCTACTCAGAGTTCTGAGACCGCAGCTTGCCATCCTGAGTGTGTAAATCAACCCCATGCTATTGAAATCATGTAGCTCTTAGCTTCTAGTATCTCAGAGAAAGCCATGTCCTTTGCCGGTTGCAGTGGCGTGCATCTGTAATCCCAGCTGCCTGGGAGGCTGAGGCTGTCGGATTGCTTGAGTCCAGGAGTTCTGGTCTACCCTGTGCTATGTCGATCGGGTGTCCACGCTAAGTTCGGTATCAATATGGTGGCCCTAGGGGAGCCAGGGGCCACCAGGTTGCACTAAGGAGGGGTGAACCGGCCCAGGCCGGAAACGGAGCAGGTCAAAACCCCCGTGCTGATCAGTAGTGGGATCGCGCCTGTGAATAGACGGTGTAGAGCAGCCTGGATAATACAGTGAAACACAGTCTTTTTTTTATTTATTTATTCATGTATTTTTATACCCCCCCCCCCTTTTTTATTTTTACATTTATTCATTAAATGTATTCAGAAATATATATTTTTTTTTCTCTTTTTTTATACACCCTCATTTATATACATTATTATCATTATATATATATATATATATATATATATGTATATATATATATATATATATATATATATATATATATTTATTTATTTTTTGATTTTTTTTTTCTATAATAATTGCGTTATTTTAGAGGGAGAAGTTATAAAAAAAATTCTATGGAGTTTTTTTTTGTTTTTTTTTAGTTTTTTTGTTTTTTTTAATCAGTAATACTTTTAAACAATAAACTGTATGAGCAGCACTGATCCCTACTGGTGAAAGTTAGATAATGCATCTTCAGCTCACATGCGATGCTGCATGTTCACCACACGAGGTCGCTCTACTCAGAGTTCTGAGACCGCAGCTTGCCATCCTGAGTGTGTAAATCAACCCCATGCTATTGAAATCATGTAGCTCTTAGCTTCTAGTATCTCAGAGAAAGCCATGTCCTTTGCCGGTTGCAGTGGCGTGCATCTGTAATCCCAGCTGCCTGGGAGGCTGAGGCTGTCGGATTGCTTGAGTCCAGGAGTTCTGGTCTACCCTGTGCTATGTCGATCGGGTGTCCACGCTAAATTCTGTATCAATATGGTGGCCCTAGGGGAGCCAGGGGCCACCAGGTTGCACTAAGGAGGGGTGAACCGGCCCAGGCCGGAAACGGAGCAGGTCAAAACCCCCGTGCTGATCAGTAGTTGGATCGCGCCTGTGAATAGACGGTGTAGAGCAGCCTGGATAATACAGTGAAACACAGTCTTTTTTTTATTTATTTATTCATGTATTTTTATACCCCCCCCCCCCCTTTTTATTTTTACATTTATTCATTAAAGGTATTCAGAAATATATATTTTTTTTTTTCTCTTTTTTTATACACCCTCATTTATATTCATTATTATCATTATATATATATATATATATATATGTATATATATATATATATATATATATATATATATATATTTATTTATTTTTTGATTTTTTTTTTTATAATAATTTCGTTATTTTAGAGGGAGAAGTTATAAAAAAAATTCTATGGAGTTTTTTTTTGTTTTTTTTTAGTTTTTTTGTTTTTTTTAATCAGTAATACTTTTAAACAATAAACTGTATGAGCAGCACTGATCCCTACTGGTGAAAGTTAGATAATGCATCTTCAGCTCACATGCGATGCTGCATGTTCACCACACGAGGTCGCTCTACTCAGAGTTCTGAGACCGCAGCTTGCCATCCTGAGTGTGTAAATCAACCCCATGCTATTGAAATCATGTAGCTCTTAGCTTCTAGTATCTCAGAGAAAGCCATGTCCTTTGCCGGTTGCAGTGGCGTGCATCTGTAATCCCAGCTGCCTGGGAGGCTGAGGCTGTCGGATTGCTTGAGTCCAGGAGTTCTGGTCTACCCTGTGCTATGTCGATCGGGTGTCCACGCTAAGTTCGGTATCAATATGGTGGCCCTAGGGGAGCCAGGGGCCACCAGGTTGCACTAAGGAGGGGTGAACCGGCCCAGGCCGGAAACGGAGCAGGTCAAAACCCCCGTGCTGATCAGTAGTGGGTTCGCGCCTGTGAATAGACGGTGTAGAGCAGCCTGGATAATACAGTGAAACACAGTCTTTTTTTTATTTATTTATTCATGTATTTTTATACCCCCCCCCCCTTTTTATTTTTACATTTATTCATTAAATGTATTCAGAAATATATATATTTTTTTCTCTTTTTTTATACACCCTCATTTCTTGGTGCCTCCATGGCAGCATACTTGTGATAGAGCTCCGCCTCGACTCCTCCTTCAGGGCTAGTGAATAGAATAAATTAAAGGCATAGCCCCTCCCCCAACATTTTCTCCTTTTTTCCCTCATACCTTCTTGTGCTGGTGAAGAGTAGATGTATGTCCATACCTCTGCAATCGGCAGCGTCCGCCGGGTTTAGCCTTTCCCGGGCGCAGTCCCTGTTCTTGGGCCGCTATTAGCGCTAATAAGCTGGGAGACCCCTCTGTGGATCTGTTGGGGTCATTTCGCAGAGTTTCCGTTTAGGAACGAAGTCTGCTATCGCATCCATGATGAATGCAGTGGAGTCGCAAAAGGATCAGCTCACATCTTTCCAGGCTGGTGGTTTCCATTTTATTTTTAGGCATATATTGTTTTTTGTCTCTCCCCTCTCCCATCCCTTCCTTCCTTTAACTTGCCTGTTAGGTCTCCTTTAAAAAAAAAAAAAGGTGTGCTTGTTGTTTTATTTTTTGTGATGCTCCCTTTAAAGTCCGGTCAGTTTGATGGGGCAGGTGCCTTTTATCCTGACAGGCTTGCAGTTGTTGATTGTTTCCCCCGAAATCAGCATCACTGCGGCCATCTTGGATTCTGGAAGAGGGGCCAGATTTGCCCTTTTTCTTCCAGAGTCACTTTGCAATGGTGGTTTATGGGATTATTAGCCCATCCACCTGAGCCTAGTTAAGTTCAGATTCAGGGTTAGCCGTCAGAGTCTCCTCAGCTGTGCCCTGCTAGGTTTCACTGATGCTGCTCTGTGGTAGCTACCTTTTTGTGTTTATTCTCAAAAAAAAAAAAAATGGTGCTAGATAAAATAATTAAAATAAATGTGTGTTATTTAAAAAAAAAAAAAAACTCCATAGTTCCTTCTTTTTTCCCTTTCTTTCTAAATTTCCGCAGCTGATCCTTTTGCCTAACTCTGCAATTAGTAATTTATCTTGCAAACAAAGATCCTCGCACCCCTATTAGGTATGTGACCAACTATATGTGAGTATTGAAAAAAAAAAAAAAAAAAAAAAGTGCGCTCACTGTCTAATGTGAGTTCCTTACACCGTGGCCCTGCCCACTCCAAGAGGTCCAGAAAATCTTCAAGACACCGTGATGACGACAGATCAGACCGCAGGTCTCATTCTTCACGTCATAGATCAGAGAGATCAAGATCCAGAGGACAAGATCCTTCCCCCTCTCCTAGGACCTATACAAAGAAGAAATGCTGGACAGGTGGGGCCACACCACTACCAGACAGAGTGGTCTGTAAGGACTGTTTTATGGACTATGAGTCCGGCTGCGAGCTAGAAAATCAGCACGCTGTAGACCTGCTCAAGTGAACAATGAAGGACTCCTTCTCCAAGCTTGCGACTTGGGTCCCCGCTCAACCACTTCAGCAGTTGTCCCAGGTTCAGGATACAGAACCTAATCTCCCTGGTCCTGCAGCAGTCAGTACACCTCTGCCACTGTCAGGCTGACCAGCTAGAGATTCACCACCTGTAGACTCTTCAGAGGAGTCAACCTTCTGGCTTCAGTCTCTCCTTGGTAAAGCTGTTCTTCCAGGCAGTCAAAACTGCAGTCACCTGAGAAGACGCAGAAGAGCCTCCCCAAGAGTCTTCTTGTTGAGGCGACATTAGCCAGGTCATTCAGAATGAATGGGCAAAGACTGATAGAAAACTTTCATGGGGCTGGTTCAATAAACTATACCCATTAACAGAATCCATGCCAGTGGTAGACGCATCGGTGGTGCGACTCGAAAAAAATAAAATAAAAAAGGAACGCGCTTTACCAATGGAGGATTCCGCTTCCTTCAAAAGAACCGCTAGGCATGCGAACCAACCTGGACCCGAAGAGGAGCTATTTAGCCGCGGGAGCAGCATGTAAGCCAGCTATCGCCCTCACATCGGTATCAAATGCCATAAGATCTTGGACATATAATATTGAGACGGCTTTGCGTCAGGATGTCCCCAAGGAGGATATAATTAAAGCCTTGGAAGAACTTCGGTTGTCAGCAGACTTTGTCAGGGTGGCGGCCATTGACACGATCAGATGCTCTGCAAGATCCATGTTGCATTCAGTAATGGTGAAGAGGGTCTTCTGGCTGGAAGATTGGCTGGCTGACTTATTCTCCAAACAAAATTGGTGCAAAATCCCATTCAGTGGAAAAGCACTATTCAGAGACAAAACGGTTAAAGCTATCTCCAGGCTGTCAGGAGGGAAGTCCGGTGTGCTTCCCCAGGACAGAAGGATGCGAAGATTCAGAGGCAGGTCCTCTAGATTCCGCCAGACAAATCCAATAGATTTTAGGCAGTCAAGACAGCCCAGAGACAACAAAAGACCTTGGAAAGGTACTCAGACATTCTTTTTGAACAGGAAGATGAATGACCTTTCCGGCTCCACAGGAGCAGAAGCAGTCTTTTTTACACCAGAGTAGCCCAGGCACTCCCGGTGGGAGCCAGGCTAAAGTTCTTGTCCCAGTCTGGACCACATGCTGTCAGGACCCCTGGGTTCTGTCTACAATTCAATTGGGGCACCTTTGGAATTTCTCTCATCCCCCACCTCGGGATTCTTTCAAAGGAACAGAGATTCCATCCTCTCCGCCAAGGGCTCAAGCTCTGTAAAACTTCCTAACGTCACTTCAGCCTCAGGGGGCGGCTGTTCTGGTTCCCTTGGCAGAGCGCTTCGCAGGCGTCTACTCCACCCTATTTCTGATCCCAAGAGGACAGGTGGGTGGAGGCCTGTGACAGGCCTTCAGAGGCTCAGCCGATATATCTGCCCCAAAAGCTTCAAAATGGAGTCCCTGCAGAGGATTATTCAGGCAGTCCAGCCATAAGATTGGATGATTTCTGCAGGATGCGTACCTACACGTTCTAATTCTGTCTGCATTTCAAAAATGTCTGAGATTTGCAGTGGGATGGACCCACCTACAGTTTCAAGCCCTGCCTTTCGGTCTGTGCACCTCTCCCAGGGTGTTCACCAAGATACTAATATCCGCTTTGGTTCCCCTGCGGGAAAGGGGCTTGAGGATATTCCACTACTTGGATGACATCCTCCTCCTAGCAAGCAATCCGGATCAGTTGGTATGTCACCGGGAAATTCTTCTACAGTCCCTAAAAGAGCTAGGGTGGCTAATAAATTCCGAAAGGAGTCAACTAGCACCCACACAGCAGATAATCTACCTGGGTGCAATGTTCAACACTCAGGAGGGGACAGTGTCATTACCACCGCCAAAGGCAAGGATTGTCACCCAGAGAATGATCAAGGTCATCCGGAGCCCGTATCTGACAGCTTCACAATGTCTGAGCCTCATTTGCACAGTGTCTCCTTGTATACCCATGGTTCCTTGGGCCCATTGGCACTTAAGGTAGTTCCAGACAGGTTTCTTGGCGCAGTGGAAGAAACGACGACTATCCCAGACGATACTGCTGATGGGAGTAATGCACAGGGATCTTCACTGGTGGACAGTTCCAGAAAACCTCTCCAAACCTAGTCACCTGGTCCCCCATCCTTGGATCACAATTATGTCCGATGCAAGCGGACAGGGCTGGGGAGCCCATTCCGGGGAAACCAGAATACAGGGTAGATGGTCATGTTCTACCCAGGGAGTGGTATCCAACATCTTGGAGATGAGGACAGCCTTCTTAGCACTAACTTTGGCGTCCCAAATCAGAGGCCAGAGAATACTTCTACATCTAGACAACATGGCAGCTGTCGCTTATCTGCAGAAGCAAGGAGGCACTCGCAGCAGGTCGTTCCTCAAGGTGGTGATGCTGATCACACTCTGGGCAGAGAAGAACCTCCTGGACCCCAGAGCAATGTATCTGCCGGGCAGGTTGAACACGGAAGCAGACACGTTGCCCAGAAACTTCCTGGACAACAACGAATGGGCTTTCCACCCCCTCGTCTTCCATCAGATTGCCAGCATGTGGGATCCCCCTCAGGTAGACCTGTTCGTCTCCCCAAAGAATACCAAGCTGGACAGATTCTTCTCTCGAATGCAGCATCCACAAGCCGAGGCAGTGGATGCCCTGTCATGCCCCTGAAGGTTCACCACAGCATATGCCTTTCCACCTGAGGCTCCTCAGGGAGTCAATCCAGGTGGTGGCAGTACTTCCGTATTGGCTGAAGAGACCCTGGTTCCCTCTAGCCCTGCGCCTCAGTGTGAGCTCTCCAATCAGGATCCCTCCTTTCCCTCAACTTCTGTCACAGGGCAGTCTAGTTCATCCAAACCCTCCAGAAGTTGAATCTTCGAATCTGGAGGTTGAAAGGCGAGGGTTCGAGTCCCTAGGGTGTTCCCCAGGAGTCATAACAACCCTTCTAAAAGCCAGAAAAACCGGCAACTAATGCCATATAATCAAAAATCTGGGACAAGTTCTTGTCATCTGCTACCGGAAATGGATTTGATCCAATCCTTCCCTCTACGTCCAATATTTTAGGTTTCATTCAGACAGGACTTGATCTGGGGCTTGGTCTGAGCTCCCTCAAAGTGCAGGTAGAAGCAGTCTCTGCCGCAACAAGTAAGAGATGGGTGGAGGATCTCTTGGTAGTCACTTTCCTCAGAGGAGTATTGAAAATTCGGCGACACCTGTCAGACGATCATTTCCTAAGTGGGATTGTCCCTGGTCCTTGAAATTCTATCTGACCATCCCTTTGCTCCAGTGCAACAAGTAGCAAGATGGAACCTGACACTAAAGACGGCTTTCCTGCTAGCCATTACATCTGGCAGAAGGATCTCGGAACTTCACACCTTAGGGATGGGTGACGACCACATCTCCTTCTTCCCGAACAGGGTGGAACTTCGCCCCTTCGAGGGTTCACACCTAAGGTCGCTACTCCAAGCCACCTATTGGAACCTGGGCACTAGCAGTGTTTACAGACACAGGTTCAGAGTCTTGTCGTGAGCTGGATGTATCCAGAGTGCTCAGGGCCTACCTAGCAGCCACGACCCCTTCAAAAACTCTGAGAGACTTTTTATTGTACTGTTCAGTAAATACAGGGGCAAAGATGCTTCCATCAGAACTCTGGCATCTTGGGTTGTAAAGTTAATCCAGAAGGCCTACAGGGTAAAGAATATTCTCCATCCTGAGTAAATGCTCATTCTACAAGGGCAGTCTCGGCTTCCTGGGCAGCAAGGGCTAATGTTTTGTTGAAGACGGTGTGCAGGGCCGCCACCTGGTCTTCTCACCATACGTTCCTCAGACACTACCATATTGGTCTAGGAGCTCTCACGACTGTTGAGTTTGGAAGAAGGGCAGTTCAGGCTGCTATGTCTTCTTCTAATTTAACGTTTATTGTTAAGCATTATCCCACCCGTGTCAAGCTAGTTATTTATCACAAGTATGCTGCCATGGAGGCACCAGGAAAACGGAAAATTGTATCATACTTACCAGTAATTTTCCTTTCCTGGTGCCTATCCATGGCAGCATACGCTCCCACCCTCGGTATTCTATATTACGGAAAATGTTGGGGGAGGGGCTATGCCTTTAATTTATTCTATTCACTAGCCCTGAAGGAGGAGTCGAGGCGGAGCTCTATCACAAGTATGCTGCCATGGATAGGCACCAGGAAAGGAAAATTACTGGTAAGTATGATACAATTTTCCGTTATATATTCATTATTATCATTATATATATATATATATATATATATATATATATATATATATATATATATATATATATATATATATATATATATATATTTATTTATTTTTTGATTTTTTTTTTTTATAATAATTGCGTTATTTTAGAGGGAGAAGTTATAAAAAAAATTCTATGGAGTTTTTTTTTGTTTTTTTTTTAGTTTTTTTGTTTTTTTTAATCAGTAATACTTTTAAACAATAAACTGTATGAGCAGCACTGATCCCTACTGGTGAAAGTTAGATAATGCATCTTCAGCTCACATGCGATGCTGCATGTTCACCACACGAGGTCGCTCTACTCAGAGTTCTGAGACCGCAGCTTGCCATCCTGAGTGTGTAAATCAACCCCATGCTATTGAAATCATGTAGCTCTTAGCTTCTAGTATCTCAGAGAAAGCCATGTCCTTTGCCGGTTGCAGTGGCGTGCATCTGTAATCCCAGCTGTCTAGGAGGCTGAGGCTGTCGGATTGCTTGAGTCCAGGAGTTCTGGTCTACCCTGTGTTATGTCGATCGGGTGTCCACGCTAAGTTCGGTATCAATATGGTGGCCCTAGGGGAGCCAGGGGCCACCAGGTTGCACTAAGGAGGGGTGAACCGGCCCAGGCCGGAAACGGAGCAGGTCAAAACCCCCGTGCTGATCAGTAGTGGGATCGCGCCTGTGAATAGACGGTGTAGAGCAGCCTGGATAATACAGTGAAACACAGTCTTTTTTTTATTTATTTATTCATGTATTTTTATACCCCCCCCCCCCTTTTTATTTTTACATTTATTCATTAAATGTATTCAGAAATATATATTTTTTTTTTCTCTTTTTTTATACACCCTCATTTATATTCATTATTATCATTATATATATGTATATGTATATATATATATATATATATATATATATATATATATATATATATTTATTTATTTTTTGATTTTTTTTTTTATAATAATTGCTTTATTTTAGAGGGAGAAGTTATAAAAAAAATTCTATGGAGTTTTTTTTGTTTTTTTTAGTTTTTTTGTTTTTTTTAATCAGTAATACTTTTAAACAATAAACTGTATGAGCAGCACTGATCCCTACTGGTGAAAGTTAGATAATGCATCTTCAGCTCACATGCGATGCTGCATGTTCACCACACGAGGTCGCTCTACTCAGAGTTCTGAGACCGCAGCTTGCCATCCTGAGTGTGTAAATCAACCCCATGCTATTGAAATCATGTAGCTCTTAGCTTCTAGTATCTCAGAGAAAGCCATGTCCTTTGCCGGTTGCAGTGGCGAGCATCTGTAATCCCAGCTGCCTGGGAGGCTGAGGCTGTCGGATTGCTTGAGTCCAGGAGTTCTGGTCTACCCTGTGCTATGTCGATCGGGTGTCCACGCTAAGTTCGGTATCAATATGGTGGCCCTAGGGGAGCCAGGGGCCACCAGGTTGCACTAAGGAGGGGTGAACTGGCCCAGGCCGGAAACGGAGCAGGTCAAAACCCCCGTGCTGATCAGTAGTGGGATCGCGCCTGTGAATAGACGGTGTAGAGCAGCCTGGATAATACAGTGAAACAGTCTTTTTTTTATTTATTTATTCATGTATTTTTATACCCCCCCCCCTTTTTATTTTTACATTTATTCATTAAATGTATTCAGAAATATATATTTTTTTTTCTCTTTTTTTTTTTTTTTTACTTTCAATAAATTTTTATTGAGATTTATCAAACGGGTTACAGTCATGACATATCAATAAACATAACATAAGCCACAGGAGGCAGAAGATATCATTGTGAGGTTACAATATAGTGAGGACAATAACAATCTCCTCCGGGGAGAGTAGGCAGAAAATGGGGAAAATTACTTAACTGTCCAGCTAGGGTACCGAAGAGAAGATTAAGTACTTAATACCCAAGGGGCCGGACCTAAGAAAGATCCGGGACCCAACCCTCGACACCCCAATTGGGAACCAACTGTGCCAAGTGAAAGGCCCCAGACCTTCATCCCCAACCCACACCTCTCTCACCAATGTGGGGAAGGAATAAACAGCCCTCTAGGGGTAATAACATAAAAAAAATTCCCCAGAAGAGAAAAAAACAAAGAGCAATAAAACTCCAGGGCTATAACCCCCAAGAATTTGTTTATATGAATTGTGAATAAAACTAAATCTAATAGGGAAAGCAAAAGAGGTAAAGGAGAAAGGACAGAGGAAAAGGAAACAGAGGTAAGGGGATCAAGGGGAAGCGGGTAGTTCAATGCCTAATACCAATTAAGAGAACAAACAGGCCTATACAGGAACAGGGGCAAGAGGAATGCCAACATAGTCAGCCCAAGGGGCCCAAGTCTCTCGGAATGCCTCGGAGGAATCATTCAGTATGCTGGATAACTTCTCCTGAATCATGATCCATGAAACTTTTTGTTTAACCACTGATATGAGTGGCCTGGGTTGTTTCCAAGACTTAGCAATGGCTATCTTCGCGCTTAGTAATATGAAGTGCACCAACTTTTGTGTGGATCTGTCGAGGCGTGGTACTTGGGCATTCAGGAGAGCCGTATTGGGAGTCCCAGTGATCCGGTGTCCAGTAACTTTGGAGATAATTTTGAAGATAATTCTCCAAAAGGAGCGGATTCTAGGACATTCCCACCATATGTGGGCCATGGTGCCCCGCAGCAGACACCCCCGAAAACAGAGGGGATCCGCCGAAGGGAACATGGAGGCTAATCTGGAGGGGGTAAGATACCACCTGGTGATAACCTTCACACTTGCCTCCATTAGGGAAGCGCTCTGTATGCCCTTGAAGGATCTGAAAAAAGCTTTGTGCCAGCTCTCAAGGCTCATATTACTTTGAAAATCAGACTCCCAAGCCTTCATATAAGACGTTTTGTCTGTTGGGTGAGTGAGGGCCGAGTAGATCACCGAGATGCCTCCCCTCCGCCCCACGGCTTGTCCACACCATTGTTCGTATGAAGTGAAGTCGGGAGGGAGGGGTCTGGACTTCCAGATGCCATGTAGATAATCAGAAATTTCATTAAAGCGACCCCTCTCCGAATCAGGAATTTTCAAAGTATGAGTACAGTAGTTCAGGGAGATGGGGCCGCTGGAAGAAAAATAATGTCCTATCCGATATAGCCCCTTGTCCAGCCACCATTTGAACTGAGAGGGTCGCAGGCCTGGTGGGAAATCAGGGTTATTGAAGATATGTGCTAAAGGATGGGTAGCTGATGTCAGTCTGGCATTGTGTCTAAGGCTATCCCACATAGCAAATGATTGGGATAAAATGGGGGATAGAATGGCAGGGCGGGATTTGATGGGGGACCAAAGGTGATAGTCAAGGGGAGCCGAGGGAATAGCTAGTTGTTCTATATTTACCCAATCAGGAACATTGATCTTGGAATATAAGGCAGAGAATTGTGCTAATCTAGCCGAGAGGTAATATTTGTGAAGGTCGGGTAGACCCAGACCCCCTTTACTTCTATGGCGGATTATTGTGTCATGTGGCACGCGATACCCCGTCGATCCCCATATGAACTTCAGCAGTTTGCTTTGTAAAGCTTTTAGGTGATTTCTTCTTATGGGGATGGGGAGTGAGCGAAACAAGTATAGTATTCTAGGGAACAGGGTCATTTTAACAGAGTTTATTCTTCCCAACCAAGAGAGATTAAATTTGGACCATATTTTGAGATCAGCCTCCAGTTTCTTATATAAGGGGGGGTAGTTAAGATCGTATAGGGCTTCCGTCTTTGCGGCCAGAGCAATGCCCAAATACTGGATTGAGGAGTCATTCCAGCTAAAGTTAAAGGATTGTTTAAGATCCGAAACTAGTTGTGAGGGTAGAGATATATTAAGGGCCTGTGATTTAGAGAAATTGACCGATAGGCCGGAAATTTTGGAGAAGTCGTCCAGAACGTGACATAAGTTGGGGAGGGTGGAGATAGGAGAGGTTAGGAACAGCAGTATGTCATCCGCAAAGAGGGCACATTTATGAGTTTGATCTCCACACTGGACTCCTGTGATATTGGGATTCTGACGTATAGCTATAGCTAATGTCTCGATTGCTATAGCAAAAACTAAAGGGGACAGGGGACAACCTTGTCTGGTACCCCTCCTAATCTCAATGGGTTTGGAGTAATGGCCGTTAATTCTAACTAAAGCTCTAGGGTTCGCGTATAGGGCCTTAATAATGCCTAGAAATCTAGGTCCGAATCCCCACACCTCAAGTAAATTAAAAAGATAGGGCCAGGAAACTGAGTCAAAGGCCTTCTGCAGGTCCAGTGACAACAAGAATCCTTTCTGGGGGGTTCCCCCCGCCCAATTGGTTTGCAAAATTGACGCTAGGTCTATTGCTCGTCTAATTTGGTCCGGGCCCTGTCTGCCGGGTATAAAACCTACCTGGTCTTTGTGTACGTACTGCCCTATGAACCCCGCTAATCTATTGGCTAGAATTTTGGTGAGGACCTTAAGGTCGTTATTAATTAGAGATATCGGGCGGTAGTTTTTAACATCTTCTGGGTTTTTGTCTGGTTTAGGAATAACCGTTATAAAGGCTGTATTTATCTGGGAATCAAGAGGGTCACCCCTGGTTTTGGAATTAAAAAACCTAGTCATGTGTGGAGCCAGGATATCCAAGAAAGTCTTGTAATAAGGGATAGACAGTCCATCTGGTCCCGGGGCCGACCCGGTGCGAAGACCCCTAACGACCTCCATAACCTCCTCATCTGTGATTGGGGAGTCCAAAATATCCCTGTGAGCCGTAGACAGGGTTGGGATAGGTAGTCCCTCCAGGAATTTTGGAGATGAATCAGTAGTAAGCCGGGTGTGGGGTTCATAAAGGCGTGAATAAAAGCCTTGGAAAGCCTCTAGGATTTTGGATGGATTGGTTGTAGGAGGATTACCCCCTATTCTAATTTTAGGCATAGAGATCAATTTAGTTTTAGGGGTAAGTTTGGCAGCAAGAAGGGGGCCGATTTTATCTGCTTGGGTGTGGAATTTATGTGTACCCCACCTAATAGATTTCTCAGCCCGGGTCGTAAGAGCGAGATTGAGCGCCAATCTAGCGTTGTCTATATCTGAAGCAGAGACTCCAGACGGGCTTTGTTTGTGTCTGGCTTTAAGGGAAATGTATTTAGCATCCAATTTGTTTATTTCAGCAACCCTTTCCCGTTTTAAATGCGTGGAGATCTGGATGAGCTTCCCCCTAATAAAGGCTTTGTGGGCAGCCCATATAGTTTCCTCAGAAACGTCCCCTGTATTATTAAGTTTAAAGTAATCCGTCAGGGCTAAACCTATCTCCTTGACCCTGACTGGCTCAGACAGTAAGGACTCATTCAGTCTCCAAAACGTACGTGATCCCTCCCGGACCCCTAATTTAAGAGAAATGATTACTAAGGAATGGTCAGATAGTACAGTGTCCCTGATGGAGGCAGACAGGACCGCTGGGAGAGTGGTAGATGGGGTGAGGATATGATCAATGCGGGCATAGGTCAAGTGTGGATGAGAAAAATGTGTATAATCTCGTGTAGAGGGGTTGAGTTCCCTCCAAGTATCAGCTAGGCCACTGTCGTGTAGAACTTTTGCGAATTTGAGGCTTTCTCTTGTAGGGCGAATCAGTCTAGACCCAGGTGGTTTAGTTTTATCTAAGCCCTGGTCTAGGGCTGTGTTAGAATCCCCTCCAAACACAATGGTGCCCTCAAGATCAGGAGACAGGGTATCAATCATTGTCTTAAAGAATTTAGCTTGTCCCCTGTTAGGGGTATAGTAGGAAACAAGAGAGAATAACTGATCCCCTATCTTACCTTTCACAAGTATAAACCTTCCCTCTGGGTCAATGACATCAGATAATTTGACAAAGGCGCATTTCTTGGAGAACAGAATCGCTACTCCTTTGGTTTTGTTTTCAGCACTGGCCAAATAAAATTGAGGAAAGTGTGGGTGGAGGAAAGTAGGGCTATATCGGATAGGTAGGTGGGTTTCCTGCATCATAACAATGTCAAGATGCATAGATTTGTAAAGGTCCATTACCTTTCTCCGTTTGATCTGAGAGTTCATACCCTGAACATTATGTGAGGCAATGCGAATATTAAAATCTACCTGATTAGCCATGAGGTAAAGCGTCGGCATCGCGGCTGGAGCTACCCCCACTCACCCACAGTAGTCTCGATTTCATGGCGAATCTGGGTCCAGAAAAAAACGAAGTCCTGCGGGCTGTACCCCTGTATGCAGTCAGGAGGAATGAGGCACCTGTAGGTGAAGGAAATCTTAGGCATATTTGTATATAATTAAGGATCATAGGATAAGGTGAGGGAAGACAGGAAAGAAAAGAGCAAAAAAGAGCTCCCTGAAAAGAAAAGACAAGCGCTGGGGGGGAGAGACCCCAGACGCTCAGAAAGTCAATCACAACGTCAGCTCCTCTGAAATCAGAGGGAGCTGTCCACCCCTCGGAGACCATAAGGTATCCAACGGTTGGCTTGAGGCGCATTAGGACCAGGCAGGAACTAGACGCCCAAAAAAACATACTATCGGCCTGAAAAAAGAGCAATGAACAGTACACATCAAAAAAAAGAATAATAAACCACTTTTGTGAAATTAACTACCCCAGGTAATCGCCCCAGACTCCCCCCCCCTTCAAAGAGCGGGTCAATGGAAGTCTGCACCGACCACCAGCAGGTACTAGCTTAGGAACAGCTTAGAAGAACTAGATAGGTAATATGACCTATATATGTAATAGAGAATGAGAAAAAAGAAAAAAAAAAAAAAAAACAAGAAAACATGAGGAGGAAATCCAATCGGCCTGTTAGGCCTAACCATTGCCCAGAGAGCAGGCAAAAAGGAGCTCGGTGGTGAAGCACAAAAGTCCCATTTCAGGTAGTTCCATTATCCTTGGCTTTCTTGTTCTTGTTCTTCAGCCACAGGGGGGATGGAGGGCTGGTAGGGATAGCTCTTTTGTTGGACCCTTGACCCACGTTGGAAGTGTCCATGTCAGCTTCTTGAGCTATGATTTTCAATCGAAGTAGCAGATTTTCCCCTTCTGATAGGGTGGAAAAGGCATATGGTTTGCTATTGAGAGAGAATTTGACCGCAAACGGAAAAGCCCACTTATATTTGATAGATTTCTGGGTTAACGCCAGAAGCAGGGGTTTCAGGGACCTCCGTCTTTGGATGGTGGAGGGAGATAGGTCCGCAAAAAGTTGTACCTGATGTCCCTGGCACAATATGACCTGAACCGATCTTGCTTGTCTCATGACTTCTTCCTTGACAGAAAAGTGATGCGGCTTAGCAATGATGTCCCGTGGAGAGCCGTCTTTCCTAGGGGCTCCTAGGGCCCTATGAGCTCTGTCAAGTTCCAATCGCTGAGGGGTGATGTTGGGAAGAAGATTTTTGATTAGGTCCTGCACTGCCTCAGGGACATTGATGACGGTTTCAGGCAGACCTCTAATCCTAATATTCGACCTCCTTGATCTATTTTCGAGTTCATCGATGCGGTTCATGGCCACCTCCAACTGGTCTTGAAGTGTTTGCATATGGCTGTAATTCTGTGAGGTAGCCGCAATAGTTTCCTCCAATTTGCCCTCAACAGCTTCTATCCTAGTGCCTAATGAGTGAAAGTCAGCCTTTAAATCACCCGTTATTTTGGCTGCTGTTTGCGACAAGCCCCTGTCTAATAAAGATGAAAATTTCAAGAATAGTTCCTCCATTAGGGTAGGCGAACCCAGTGATAATGCGTCATGGCTGAGGGGACTATGCTGCGGTGAAGCCATAGGTCCCTGAGGTGTGAGGAAACTTTCAGTCATTATGGGCTTGATCAGAGCTCCATTGATGTCTGGGGAAAGAGGGTTCAAATGTGGGGAAATCCCCAGGTCTTCCTGTATGATTTGCTGGGGGGAGAAGGGCATCACTTGCCTGAGCGATCCCTGGTCAATGAGGCTGTGCTGTTGTGCCTGTGTAAACCGCACGGCGGCCATCTTGGATTCTCCTCACACCAGTTCCACGTCACAGAACGGCCAGAAGATGCCGGATTTCAGTGTACCCTGAGGTACCAAAATGTGCCCGCTGTCCCGAGGGCTGCCTGTGTGGGTTTTGAAGGCTCGGGGACGTCTGTGTACCGAGCTACGGGCGCCGCTGTTCCTGCCTGGTGCGGAGCTCACGGCTCAGTCAGCCATCGCCGTTGCCCGCGCATGCGCACCCTTCTCTTTTTTTATACACCCTCATTTATATTCATTATTATCATTATATATATATATATATATATATGTATATATATATATATATATATATATATATATATATATATATATATATTTATTTATTTATTTTTTGATTTTTTTTTTTTATAATAATTGCGTTATTTTAGAGGGAGAAGTTATAAAAAAAATTCTATGGAGTTTTTTTTTGTTTTTTTTTAGTTTTTTTGTTTTTTTTAATCAGTAATACTTTTAAACAATAAACTGTATGAGCAGCACTGATCCCTACTGGTGAAAGTTAGATAATGCATCTTCAGCTCACATGCGATGCTGCATGTTCACCACACGAGGTCGCTCTACTCAGAGTTCTGAGATCGCAGCTTGCCATCCTGAGTGTGTAAATCAACCCCATGCTATTGAAATCATGTAGCTCTTAGCTTCTAGTATCTCAGAGAAAGCCATGTCCTTTGCCGGTTGCAGTGGCGTGCATCTGTAATCCCAGCTGCCTGGGAGGCTGAGGCTGTCGGATTGCTTGAGTCCAGGAGTTCTGGTCTACCCTGTGCTATGTCGATCGGGTGTCCACGCTAAGTTCGGTATCAATATGGTGGCCCTAGGGGAGCCAGGGGCCACCAGGTTGCACTAAGGAGGGGTGAACCGGCCCAGGCCGGAAACGGAGCAGGTCAAAACCCCCGTGCTGATCAGTAGTGGGATCGCGCCTGTGAATAGACGGTGTAGAGCAGCCTGGATAATACAGTGAAACACAGTCTTTTTTATTCATGTATTTTTATACCCCCCCCCCCTTTTTATTTTTACATTTATTCATTAAATGTATTCAGAAATATATATTTTTTTTCTCTTTTTTTATACACCCTCATTTATATTCATTATTATCATTATATATATATATATATATATATATATATATATATATATATATATATATATATATATATATATATATATATATATATATATATATATATATATATATATTTATTTATTTTTTGATTTTTTTTTTATAATAATTGCGTTATTTTAGAGGGAGAAGTTATAAAAAAAATTCTATGGAGTTTTTTTTGTTTTTTTTTAGTTTTTTTGTTTTTTTTAATCAGTAATACTTTTAAACAGTTAGATAATGCATCTTCAGCTCACATGCGATGATGCATGTTCACCACACGAGGTCGCTCTACTCAGAGTTCTGAGACCGCAGCTTGCCATCCTGAGTGTGTAAATCAACCCCATGCTATTGAAATCATGTAGCTGTCTTGATATACGAGCGCGGTCTTGATATACGAGCATGTCTTGATATACGAGCGCGGTCTTGATATACGAGCATGTTTTGATATACGAGCGCGGTCTTGATATACGAGCGTGGTCTTGATATACGAGCATGTTTTGATATACGCGCGCGGTCTTGATATACGAGCATGTTTTGATATACGAGTGCGGTCTTGATATATGAGCATGTTTTGATATACGCGCGCGGTCTTGATATACGAGCATGTTTTGATATACGAGCGTGGTCTTGATATACGAGCATGTTTTGATATACGTGCGCGGTCTTGATATACGAGCATGTTTTGATATACGAGCGCGGTCTTGATATACGAGCATGCTTTGATATACACGTATGTTTTGATATACGAGCATGTATTTATACGAGCGCGGTCTTGATATACGAGTATGTTTTGATATACGAGCGCGGTCTTGATATACGAGCATGTCTTGATATACGAGAGCGGTCTTGATATACGAGTGCGGTCTTGATATACGAGCGCGGTCTTGATATACGAGCATGTTTTGATATACGAGCGCGGTCTTGATATACGAGCATGTTTTGCTATACGAGCATGTTTTGATATACGAGCATGTTTTGATATACGAGCGCGGTCTTGATATACGAGCATGTCTTGATATACGAGAGCGGTCTTGATATACGAGTGCGGTCTTGATATATGAGCGCGGTCCTGATATATGAGCATGTTTTGATATACGAGCGCGGTCTTGATATACGAGCATGTTTCGATATACGAGCATGTCTTGATATATGAGCGCGGTCTTGATATATGAGCATGTTTTGCTATACGAGCGCGGTCTTGATATACGAGCATGTTTTGATATACAAGCATGTTTTGATATACGCGCATGTTTTGATATACGAGCGCGGTCTTGATATACGAGTGCGGTCTTGATATATGAGCATGTTTTGATATCCGAGCGCGGTCTTGATATACGAGCATGTTTTGATATACGAGCATGTTTTGATATACGCGCATGTTTTGATATACGAGCGCGGTCTTGATATACGAGCATGCTTTGATATACAAGTATGCTTTGATATACGAGCATGTTTTGTACAGGTGTATGCGCGCGCATTATTACCCCCAGCACTGGTGTAAGTCAGGGTTTGACAAATTTCCTTGGAATCTAGGAGCCAGCTAAAAAAGTTAGGAGCCAGAAAACGCACCCCGTCCCGACGAGCTCGCGCGCAGAAGCGAACACATACGTGAGCAGCGCCCGCATATGTAAACGGTGTTTAAACCACACATGTGAGGTATCGCCGCGATTGGTAGAGCGAGAGCAATAATTCTAGCCCTAGACCTCCTCTGTAACTCAAAACATGCAACCTGTAGATTTTTTTAAACGTCGCCTATGAAGATTTTAAGGGGTAAAAAAGTTTGTCGGCATTCCACAAGCGGGCGCAATTTTGAAGCGTGACATGTTGGGGATGAATTTACTCGGCGTAACATTATCTTTCATAATATTTAGAAAAATGGGGATAACTTTACTGTTGTCTTATTTTTTAATTAAAAAAAGTGTATTTTTTTCCAAAAAAAGTACGCTTGTAAGACCGCTGCGCAAATACGGCGTAACAGAAAGTATTGCAACGATCGCCATTTTATTCTCTAAGGTGTTAGGATACAAAATATATATAATGTTTGGGGGTTCTAATTAGAGGGAAGAAGATGGCAGTGAAAATAGTGAAAAATGACATTAGAATTGCTGTTTAACTTGTAATGCTTAACTTGTAATACCAACGGCCACCACCAGATGGCGCCAGCTCACATCTGGTGGTAATAACTTGTAATACCAACGGCTCGCCACCAAATAGCGCCAGCTCACAAAAAAAATATTTTTTTTGCTCCCCCACTTCTGCCCTGCCTGGGGGCCATTTATAACTGGTCTACGGGCCGCAAATGGCCCGCGGGCCGGTACTTTGAGACCACTGCTATACACATTTGGAGGTGAGCACTGAGCGCTGTCTTGATATACGAGCGCGGTCTTGCTATACGAGCATGTCTTGATATACGAGCGCGGTCTTGATATACGAGCATGTTTTGATATACGAGCGCGGTCTTGATATACGAGCGTGGTCTTGATATACGAGCATGTTTTGATATACGAGCGCGGTCTTGATATACGAGCATGTTTTGATATACGAGCATGTTTTGATATACGAGCGCGGTCTTGATATACGAGCGCGGTCTTGATATACGAGCGTGGTCTTGATATACGAGCGCGGTCTTGATATACGAGCATGTTTCGATATACGAGAGCGGTCTTGATATACGAGTGCGGTCTTGATATATGAGCATGTTTTGATATACGAGCGCGGTCTTGATATACGAGCATGTTTTGATATACGAGCATGTTTTGATATACGAGCGCGGTCTTGATATACTAGCATGTTTTGATATACGAGCACGGTCTTGATATACGAGCATGTTTTGATATACGAGAGCGGTCTTGATATACGAGTGCGGTCTTGATATACGAGCATGTTTTGATATACGAGCATGTTTTGATATACGAGCGCGGTCTTGATATACTAGCATGTTTTGTTATACGAGCGCGGTCTTGATATACGAGCATGTTTTGATATACGAGAGCGGTCTTGATATACGAGCATGTTTTGATATACGAGCATGTTTTGATATACGAGCGCGGTCTTGATATACTAGCATGTTTTGATATACGAGCACGGTCTTGATATACGAGCATGTTTTGATATACGAGCGCGGTCTTGATATACGAGCATGTCTTGATATACGAGCTTGTCTTGATATACGAGCGCGGTCTTGATATACGAGCATGTCTTGATATACGAGCGCGGTCTTGATATACGAGCATGTTTTGATATACGAGCGCGGTCTTGATATACGAGCGTGGTCTTGATATACGAGCATGTTTTGATATACGAGCGAGGTCTCGATATACGAGCATGTTTTGATTTACGAGCGCGGTCTTGATATACGAGCGCGGTCTTGATTTACGAGCATGTCTTGATTTACGAGCATGTCTTGATATACGAGCGAGGTCTTGATATACGAGCATGTCTTGATATACGAGCGCGGTCTTGATATACGAGCATGTTTTGATATACGAGCGCGGTCTTGATATACGAGCATGTTTTGATATACGAGCGCGGTCTTGATATACGAGCATGTTTTGATATACGAGCGCGGTCTTGATATACGAGTATGTTTTGATATACGAGCGCGGTATTGATATACGAGCATGTCTTGATATACGAGCGCGGTCTTGATATACGAGCATGTTTCGATATACGAGAGCGGTCTTGATATACGAGTGCGGTCTTGATATATGAGCATGTTTTGATATACGAGCGCGGTCTTGATATACGAGCATGTTTTGATATACGAGCATGTTTTGATATACGCGCATGTTTTGATATACGAGCGCTGTCTTGATATACGAGCATGCTTTGATATACAAGTATGCTTTGATATACGAGCATGTTTTGTACAGGTGTATGCGAGCGCATTATTACCCCCAGCACTGGTGTAAGTCAGGGTTTGACAAATTTGCTTGGAATCTAGGAGCCAGCTAAAAAAGTTAGGAGCCAGAAAACGCCCCCCGTCCCGACGAGCTCGCGCGCAGAAGCGAACACATACGTGAGCAGCGCCCGCATATGTAAACGGTGTTCAAACCACACATGTGAGGTATCGCCGCGATTGGTAGAGCGAGAGCAATAATTCTAGCCCTAGACCTCCTCTGTAACTCAAAACATGCAACCTGTAGATTTTTTTAAACGTCGCCTATGAAGATTTTAAGGGGTAAAAAAGTTTGTCGGCATTCCACAAGCGGGCGCAATTTTGAAGCGTGACATGTTGGGGATGAATTTACTCGGCGTAACATTATCTTTCATAATATTTAGAAAAATGGGGATAACTTTACTGTTGTCTTATTTTTTAATTAAAAAAAGTGTAATTTTTTCCAAAAAAAGTACGCTTGTAAGACCGCTGCGCAAATACGGCGTAACAGAAAGTATTGCAACGATCGCCATTTTATTCTCTAAGGTGTTAGGATACAAAATATATATAATGTTTGGGGGTTCTAATTAGAGGGAAGAAGATGGCAGTGAAAATAGTGAAAAATGACATTAGAATTGCTGTTTAACTTGTAATGCTTAACTTGTAATACCAACGGCCACCACCAGATGGCGCCAGCTCACATCTGGTGGTAATACGAGCATGTTCTGATATACGAGCGCGGTCTTGATATACGAGCATGTTTTGATATACGAGCGCGGTCTTGATATACGAGCATGTTTTGATATACGAGCGCGGTCTAGATATACGAGCATGTCTTGATATACGAGCGCGGTCTTGATATACGAGCATGTTTTGATATACGAGCGCGGTCTTGATATACGAGCGTGGTCTTGATATACGAGCATGTTTTGATATACGAGCACAGTCTTGATATACGAGCATGTCTTGATATACGAGCGCGGTCTTGATATACGAGCATGTTTTGATATACGAGCGCGGTCTTGATATACGAGCGTGGTCTTGATATACGAGCGCGGTCTTGATATACGAGCATGTTTCGATATACGAGAGCGGTCTTGATATACGAGTGCGGTCTTGATATACGAGCATGTTTTGATTTACGAGCGTGTTTTGATATATGAGCGCGGTCTTGATAAACGAGTGCGGTCTTGATATACGAGCATGTTTTGATATACGAGCATGTTTTGATATACGAGCGCGGTCTTGATATTCTAGCATGTTTTGATATACGAGCACGGTCTTGATATACGAGCATGTTTTGATATACGAGAGCGGTCTTGATATACGAGTGCGGTCTTGATATACGAGCATGTTTTGATATACGAGCGCGGTCTTGATATACTAGCATGTTTTGATATACGAGCACGGTCTTGATATACGAGCATGTTTTGATATACGAGCGCGGTCTTGATATACGAGCATGTCTTGATATACGAGCGCGGTCCTGATATACGAGCATGTCTTGATATACGAGCGCGGTCTTGATATACGAGCATGTTTCGATATACGAGAGCGGTCTTGATATATGAGCATGTTTTGATATACGAGCGCGGTCTTGATATACGAGCGTGGTCTTGATATACGAGCGCGGTCTTGATATACGAGCATGTTTCGATATACGAGAGCGGTCTTGATATACGAGTGCGGTCTTGATATATGAGCATGTTTTGATATACGAGAGCGGTCTTGATAAACGAGTGCGGTCTTGATATACGAGCATGTTTTGATATACGAGCGCGGTCTTGATATACGAGCATGTTTTGATATACGAGCGCGGTATCGATATACGAGCAAGTCTTGATATACGAGCGCGGTCTTGATATACGAGCATGTTTCGATATACGAGAGCGGTCTTGATATACGAGTGCGGTCTTGATATATGAGCATGTTTTGATATACGAGCGCGGTATCGATATACGAGCAAGTCTTGATATACGAGCGCGGTCTTGATATACGAGCATGTTTCGATATACGAGAGCGGTCTTGATATACGCGCGCGGTCTTGATATACGAGCATGCTTTGATATACGAGCATGTTTTGATATACGCGCATGTTTTGATATACGCGCGTGTTTTGATATACGAGCGCGGTCTTGATATACGAGCATGCTTTGATATACAAGTATGCTTTGATATACGAGCATGTTTTGTACAGGTGTATGCGAGCGCATTATTACCCCCAGCACTGGTGTAAGTCAGGGTTTGACAAATTTGCTTGGAATCTAGGAGCCAGCTAAAAAAGTTAGGAGCCAGAAAACGCACCCCGTCCCGACGAGCTCGCGCGCAGAAGCGAACACATACGTGAGCAGCGCCCGCATATGTAAACGGTGTTCAAACCACACATGTGAGGTATCGCCGCGATTGGTAGAGCGAGAGCAATAATTCTAGCCCTAGACCTCCTCTGTAACTCAAAACATGCAACCTGTAGATTTTTTTAAACGTCGCCTATGAAGATTTTAAGGGGTAAAAAAGTTTGTCGGCATTCCACAAGCGGGCGCAATTTTGAAGCGTGACATGTTGGGGATGAATTTACTCGGCGTAACATTATCTTTCATAATATTTAGAAAAATGGGGATAACTTTACTGTTGTCTTATTTTTTAATTAAAAAAAGTGTAATTTTTTCCAAAAAAAGTACGCTTGTAAGACCGCTGCGCAAATACGGCGTAACAGAAAGTATTGCAACGATCGCCATTTTATTCTCTAAGGTGTTAGGATACAAAATATATATAATGTTTGGGGGTTCTAATTAGAGGGAAGAAGATGGCAGTGAAAATAGTGAAAAATGACATTAGAATTGCTGTTTAACTTGTAATGCTTAACTTGTAATACCAACGGCCACCACCAGATGGCGCCAGCTCACATCTGGTGGTAATAACTTGTAATACCAACGGCTCGCCACCAAATAGCGCCAGCTCACAAAAAAAAATATTTTTTTTGCTCCCCCACTTCTGCCCTGCCTGGGGGCCATTTATAACTGGTCTACGGGCCGCAAATGGCCCGCGGGCCGGTACTTTGAGACCACTGCTATACACATTTGGAGGTGAGCACGGAGCGCTGTCTTGATATACGAGCGCGGTCTTGCTATACGAGCATGTCTTGATATACGAGCGCGGTCTTGATATACGAGCATGTTTTGATATACGAGTGCGGTCTTGATATACGAGCATGGTCTTGATATACGAGCATGTTTTGATATACGAGCGCGGTCTTGATATACGAGCATGTTTTGATATACGCGCATGCTTTGATATACGCGCGTGTTTTGATATACGAGCGCGGTCTTGATATACGAGCATGCTTTGATATACAAGTATGCTTTGATATACGAGCATGTTTTGTACTGGTGTCAGCGAGCGCATTATTACCCCCAGCACTGATGTAAGTCAGGGTTTGACAAATTTGCTTGGAATCTAGGAGCCAGCTAAAAAAGTTAGGAGCCAGAAAACGCACCCCGTCCCGACGAGCTCGCGCGCAGAAGCGAACACATACGTGAGCAGCGCCCGCATATGTAAACGGTGTTCAAACCACACATGTGAGGTATCGCCGCGATTGGTAGAGCGAGAGCAATAATTCTAGCCCTAGACCTCCTCTGTAACTCAAAACATGCAACCTGTAGATTTTTTTAAACGTTGCCTATGAAGATTTTAAGGAGTAAAAAAGTTTGTCGGCATTCCACAAGCGGGCGCAATTTTGAAGCGTGACATGTTGGGGATGAATTTACTCGGCGTAACATTATCTTTCATAATATTTAGAAAAATGGGGATAACTTTACTGTTGTCTTATTTTTTAATTAAAAAAAGTGTAATTTTTTCCAAAAAAAGTACGCTTGTAAGACCGCTGCGCAAATACGGCGTAACAGAAAGTATTGCAACGATCGCCATTTTATTCTCTAAGGTGTTAGGATACAAAATATATATAATGTTTGGGGGTTCTAATTAGAGGGAAGAAGATGGCAGTGAAAATAGTGAAAAATGACATTAGAATTGCTGTTTAACTTGTAATGCTTAACTTGTAATACCAACGGCCACCACCAGATGGCGCCAGCTCACATCTGGTGGTAATAACTTGTAATACCAACGGCTCGCCACCAAATAGCGCCAGCTCACAAAAAAAAATATTTTTTTTGCTCCCCCACTTCTGCCCTGCCTGGGGGCCATTTATAACTGGTCTACGGGCCGCAAATGGCCCGCAGGCCGGTACTTTGAGACCACTGCTATACACATTTGGAGGTGAGCGCTGTCTTGATATACGAGCGCGGTCTTGCTATACGAGCATGTCTTGATATACGAGCGCGGTCTTGATATACGAGCATGTTTTGATATACGAGTGCGGTCTAGATATACGAGCGTGGTCTTGATATACGAGCATGTCTTGATATACGAGCATGTCTTGATATACGAGCGCGGTCTTGATTTACGAGCATGTTTTGATATACGAGCGCGGTCTTGATATACGAGCATGACTTGATATACGAGCGCGGTCTTGATATACGAGCATGTTTTGATATACGAGCGCGGTCTTGATATACGAGCATGTCATGATATCCGAGCATGTTTTGATATACGAGCGCGGTCTTGATATACGAGCATGTTTTGATATACGAGCGCGGTCTTGATATACAAGCATGTTTTGATATACGAGCGCGGTCTTGATATACGAGTATGTTTTGATATACGAGCGCGGTCTTGATATACAAGCATGTTTTGATATACGAGCGCGGTCTTGATATACGAGTATGTTGTGATATGCGAGCGCGGTCTTGATATACGAGCATGTCTTGATATACGAGCGCGGTCTTCATATACGAGCATGTTTCGATATACGAGAGCGGTCTTGATATACGAGTGCGTTCTTGATATATGAGCATGTTTTGATATACGAGCGCGGTCTTGATATACGAGTATGTTTTGATATACGAGCGCGGTATTGATATACGAGCATGTCTTGATATACGAGCGCGGTCTTGATATACGAGCAAGTTTCGATATACGAGCGCGGTCTTGATATACGAGCGTGGTCTTGATATACGAGCATGTTTTGATATACGAGCATGTCTTGATATACGAGCAAGTTTTGATTTACGAGCGCGGTCTTGATATACGAGCATGTTTTGATATACGAGCGCGGTCTTGATATACGAGCATGTTTTGATATACGAGCGCGGTCTTGATATACGAGCATGACTTGATATACGAGCATGTCTTGATATACGAGCGCGGTCTTGATATACGAGCATGTTTTGATATACGAGCGCGGTCTTGATATACGAGCATGTCATGATATCCGAGCATGTTTTGATATACGAGCGCGGTCTTGATATACGAGCATGTTTTGATATACGAGCGCGGTCTTGATATACAAGCATGTTTTGATATACGAGCGCGGTCTTGATATACGAGTATGTTTTGATATACGAGCGCGGTCTTGATATACAAGCATGTTTTGATATACGAGCGCGGTCTTGATATACGAGTATGTTGTGATATGCGAGCGCGGTCTTGATATACGAGCATGTCTTGATATACGAGCGCGGTCTTCATATACGAGCATGTTTCGATATACGAGAGCGGTCTTGATATACGAGTGCGTTCTTGATATATGAGCATGTTTTGATATACGAGCGCGGTCTTGATATACGAGTATGTTTTGATATACGAGCGCGGTATTGATATACGAGCATGTCTTGATATACGAGCGCGGTCTTGATATACGAGCAAGTTTCGATATACGAGCGCGGTCTTGATATACGAGCGTGGTCTTGATATACGAGCATGTTTTGATATACGAGCATGTCTTGATATACGAGCAAGTTTTGATTTACGAGCGCGGTCTTGATATACGAGCATGTTTTGATATACGAGCATGTTTTGATATACGCGCATGCTTTGATATACGCGCGTGTTTTGATATACGCGCGTGTTTTGATATACGAGCGCGGTCTTGATATACGAGCATGCTTAGATATACAAGTATGCTTTGATATACGAGCATGTTTTGTACAGGTGTATGCGAGCGCATTATTACCCCCAGCACTGATGTAAGTCAGGGTTTGACAAATTTGCTTGGAATCTAGGAGCCAGCTAAAAAAGTTAGGAGCCAGAAAACGCACCCTGTCCCGACGAGCTCGCGCGCAGAAGCGAACACATACGTGAGCAGCCCCCGCATATGTAAACGGTGTTCAAACCACACATGTGAGGTATCGCCGCGATTGGTAGAGCGAGAGCAATAATTCTAGCCCTAGACCTCCTCTGTATCTCAAAACATGCAACCTGTAGATTTTTTTAAACGTCGCCTATGAAGATTTTAAGGGGTAAAAAAGTTTGTCGGCATTCCACAAGCGGGCGCCATTTTGAAGCGTGACATGTTGGGGATGAATTTACTCGGCGTAACATTATCTTTCATAATATTTAGAAAAATGGGGATAACTTTACTGTTGTCTTATTTTTTAATTAAAAAAAGTGTATTTTTTTCCAAAAAAAGTACGCTTGTAAGACCGCTGCGCAAATACGGCGTAACAGAAAGTATTGCAACGATCGCCATTTTATTCTCTAAGGTGTTAGGATACAAAATATATATAATGTTTGGGGGTTCTAATTAGAGGGAAGAAGATGGCAGTGAAAATAGTGAAAAATGACATTAGAATTGCTGTTTAACTTGTAATGCTTAACTTGTAATACCAACGGCCACCACCAGATGGCGCCAGCTCACATCTGGTGGTAATAACTTGTAATACCAACGGCTCGCCACCAAATAGCGCCAGCTCACAAAAAAAAATATTTTTTTTGCTCCCCCACTTCTGCCCTGCCTGGGGGCCATTTATAACTGGTCTACGGGCCGCAAATGGCCCGCGGGCCGGTACTTTGAGACCACTGCTATACACATTTGGAGGTGAGCACTGAGCGCTGTCTTGATATACGAGCGCGGTCTTGCTATACGAGCATGTCTTGATATACGAGCGCGGTCTTGATATACGAGCATGTTTTGATATACGAGTGCGGTCTTGATATACGAGCGTGGTCTTGATATACGAGCATGTTTTGAAATACGAGCGCGGTCTTGATATACGAGCATGTTTTGATATACGAGCATGTTTTGATATACGAGCATGTTTTGATATACGAGCGCGGTCTTGATATACGAGCATGTCTTGATATACGAGCGCGGTCTTGATATACGAGCATGTTTTGATATACGAGCGCGGTCTTGATATACGAGCATGTTTTGATATACGAGCGCGGTATTGATATACGAGCATGTCTTGATATACGAGCATGTTTCGATATACGAGAGCGGTCTTGATATACGAGCGCGGTCTTGATATACGAGCATGTTTTGATTTACGAGCATGTTTTGATATACGAGCATGTTTTGATATACGAGCGCGGTCTTGATATACGAGCATGTTTTGATATACGCGCGCGGTCTAGATATACGAGCATGTTTTGATATACGAGCGCGGTCTTGATATACGAGCATGTTTTGATATACGAGCGCGGTCTTGATATACGAGCATGTCTTGATATCCGAGCGCGGTCTTGATATACGAGCATGTCTTGATATACGAGCATGTCTTGATATACGAGCGCGGTCTTGATATACGAGCATGTTTTGATATACGAGCGCGGTCTTGATATACGAGCATGTCTTGATATACAAGCATGTTTTGATATACGAGCGCGGTCTTGATATACGAGTATGTTTTGATATACGAGCGCGGTCTTGATATACAAGCATGTTTTGATATACGAGCGCGGTCTTGATATACGAGTATGTTGTGATATGCGAGCGCGGTCTTGATATACGAGCATGTTTTGATATACGAGTGCGTTCTTGATATATGAGCATGTTTTGATATACGAGCGCGGTCTTGATATACGAGCATGTTTTGATATATGAGCATGTTTAGATATACGAGCATGTTTTGATTACGAGCATGTTTTGATATACGAGCACGGTCTTGATATACGAGCATGTTTTGATATACGAGCGCGGTCTTGATATACAAGCATGTTTTGATATACGAGCGCGGTCTTGATATACGAGTATGTTGTGATATGCGAGCGCGGTCTTGATATACAAGCATGTTTTGATATACGAGTGCGTTCTTGATATATGAGCATGTTTTGATATACGAGCGCGGTCTTGATATACGAGCATGTTTTGATATATGAGCATGTTTAGATATACGAGCATGTTTTGATTACGAGCATGTTTTGATATACGAGCACGGTCTTGATATACGAGCATGTTTTGATATACGAGCGCGGTCTTGATATACGAGCATGTCTTGATATACGAGCGCGGTCCTGATATACGAGCATGTTTTGATATACGTGCGCGGTCTTGATATACGATCATGTTTTGATATACGAGCGCGGTATTGATATACGAGCATGTCTTGATATACGAGCGCGGTCTTGATATACGAGCAAGTTTCGATATACGAGCGCGGTCTTGATATACGAGCGCGGTCTCGATATACGAGAATGTTTTGATATACGAGCATGTCCTGATATACGAGCAAGTTTTGATATACGAGCGCGGTCTTGATATACGAGCATGTTTTGATATACGAGCGCGGTCTTGATATACGAGCATGTTTTGATATACGAGCGCGGTCTTGATATACGAGCATGTTTTGATACACGAGCGCGGTCTTGATATACGAGCGCGGTCTTGATATACGAGCATGTCTTGATATACGAGCGCGGTCTTGATATACGAGCATGTTTTGATATACGAGCGCGGTCTTGATATACGAGCATGTCTTGATATACGAGCATGTTTTGATATACGAGCGCGGTCTTGATAAACGAGCATGTTTTGATATACGAGCGCGGTCTTGATATACGAGCATGCTTTGATATACAAGTATGCTTTGATATACGAGCATGTTTTGTACAGGTGTATGCGAGCGCATTATTACCCCCAGCACTGGTGTAAGTCAGGGTTTGACAAATTTGCTTGGAATCTAGGAGCCAGCTAAAAAAGTTAGGAGCCAGAAAACGCACCCCGTCCCGACGAGCTCGCGCGCAGAAGCGAACACATACGTGAGCAGCCCCCGCATATGTAAACGGTGTTCAAACCACACATGTGAGGTATCGCCACGATTGGTAGAGCGAGAGCAATAATTCTAGCCCTAGACCTCCTCTGTATCTCAAAACATGCAACCTGTAGATTTTTTTAAACGTCGCCTATGAAGATTTTAAGGGGTAAAAAAGTTTGTCGGCATTCCACAAGCGGGCGCCATTTTGAAGCGTGACATGTTGGGGATGAATTTACTCGGCGTAACATTATCTTTCATAATATTTAGAAAAATGGGGATAACTTTACTGTTGTCTTATTTTTTAATTAAAAAAAGTGTATTTTTTTCCAAAAAAAGTACGCTTGTAAGACCGCTGCGCAAATACGGCGTAACAGAAAGTATTGCAACGATCGCCATTTTATTCTCTAAGGTGTTAGGATACAAAATATATATAATGTTTGGGGGTTCTAATTAGAGGGAAGAAGATGGCAGTGAAAATAGTGAAAAATGACATTAGAATTGCTGTTTAACTTGTAATGCTTAACTTGTAATACCAACGGCCACCACCAGATGGCGCCAGCTCACATCTGGTGGTAATAACTTGTAATACCAACGGCTCGCCACCAAATAGCGCCAGCTCACAAAAAAAAATATTTTTTTTGCTCCCCCACTTCTGCCCTGCCTGGGGGCCATTTATAACTGGTCTACGGGCCGCAAATGGCCCGCGGGCCGGTACTTTGAGACCACTGCTATACACATTTGGAGGTGAGCACTGAGCGCTGTCTTGATATACGAGCGCGGTCTTGCTATACGAGCATGTCTTGATATACGAGCGCGGTCTTGATATACGAGCATGTTTTGATATACGAGTGCGGTCTTGATATACGAGCGTGGTCTTGATATACGAGCATGTTTTGAAATACGAGCGCGGTCTTGATATACGAGCATGTTTTGATATACGAGCATGTTTTGATATACGAGCATGTTTTGATATACGAGCGCGGTCTTGATATACGAGCATGTCTTGATATACGAGCGCGGTCTTGATATACGAGCATGTTTTGATATACGAGCGCGGTCTTGATATACGAGCATGTTTTGATATACGAGCGCGGTATTGATATACGAGCATGTCTTGATATACGAGCATGTTTCGATATACGAGAGCGGTCTTGATATACGAGCGCGGTCTTAATATACGAGCATGTTTTGATTTACGAGCATGTTTTGATATACGAGCATGTTTTGATATACGAGCGCGGTCTTGATATACGAGCATGTTTTGATATACGCGCGCGGTCTAGATATACGAGCATGTTTTGATATACGAGCGCGGTCTTGATATACGAGCATGTTTTGATATACGAGCGCGGTCTTGATATACGAGCATGTCTTGATATCCGAGCGCGGTCTTGATATACGAGCATGTCTTGATATACGAGCATGTCTTGATATACGAGCGCGGTCTTGATATACGAGCATGTTTTGATATACGAGCGCGGTCTTGATATACGAGCATGTCTTGATATACGAGCATGTTTTGATATACGAGCGCGGTCTTGATATACGCGCATGTTTTGATATACGAGCGCGGTCTTGATATACAAGCATGTTTTGATATACGAGCGCGGTCTTGATATACGAGTATGTTTTGATATACGAGCGCGGTCTTGATATACAAGCATGTTTTGATATACGAGCGCGGTCTTGATATACGAGTATGTTGTGATATGCGAGCGCGGTCTTGATATACGAGCATGTCTTGATATACGAGCGCGGTCTTCATATACGAGCATGTTTCGATATACGAGAGCGGTCTTGATATACGAGTGCGTTCTTGATATATGAGCATGTTTTGATATACGAGCGCGGTCTTGATATACGAGCATGTTTTGATATATGAGCATGTTTAGATATACGAGCATGTTTTGATTACGAGCATGTTTTGATATACGAGCACGGTCTTGATATACGAGCATGTTTTGATATACGAGCGCGGTCTTGATATACGAGCATGTCTTGATATACGAGCGCGGTCCTGATATACGAGCATGTTTTGATATACGTGCGCGGTCTTGATATACGATCATGTTTTGATATACGAGCGCGGTATTGATAAACGAGCATGTCTTGATATACGAGCGCGGTCTTGATATACGAGCAAGTTTCGATATACGAGCGCGGTCTTGATATACGAGCGCGGTCTCGATATACGAGAATGTTTTGATATACGAGCATGTCCTGATATACGAGCAAGTTTTGATATACGAGCGCGGTCTTGATATACGAGCATGTTTTGATATACGAGCGCGGTCTTGATATACGAGCATGTTTTGATATACGAGCGCGGTCTTGATATACGAGCATGTTTTGATACACGAGCGCGGTCTTGATATACGAGCATGTCTTGATATACGAGCGCGGTCTTGATATACGAGCATGTCTTGATATACGAGCGCGGTCTTGATATACGAGCATGTTTTGATATACGAGCGCGGTCTTGATATACGAGCATGTCTTGATATACGAGCATGTTTTGATATACGAGCGCGGTCTTGATAAACGAGCATGTTTTGATATACGAGCGCGGTCTTGATATACGAGCATGCTTTGATATACAAGTATGCTTTGATATACGAGCATGTTTTGTACAGGTGTATGCGAGCGCATTATTACCCCCAGCACTGGTGTAAGTCAGGGTTTGACAAATTTGCTTGGAATCTAGGAGCCAGCTAAAAAAGTTAGGAGCCAGAAAACGCACCCCGTCCCGACGAGCTCGCGCGCAGAAGCGAACACATACGTGAGCAGCGCCCGCATATGTAAACGGTGTTCAAACCACACATGTGAGGTATTGCCGCGATTGGTAGAGCGAGAGCAATAATTCTAGCCCTAGACATCCTCTGTAACTCAAAACATGCAACCTGTAGATTTTTTTAAACGTTGCCTATGAAGATTTTAAGGAGTAAAAAAGTTTGTCGGCATTCCACAAGCGGGCGCAATTTTGAAGCGTGACATGTTGGGGATGAATTTACTCGGCGTAACATTATCTTTCATAATATTTAGAAAAATGGGGATAACTTTACTGTTGTCTTATTTTTTAATTAAAAAAAGTGTATTTTTTTCCAAAAAAAGTACGCTTGTAAGACCGCTGCGCAAATACGGCGTAACAGAAAGTATTGCAACGATCGCCATTTTATTCTCTAAGGTGTTAGGATAAAAAATATATATAATGTTTGGGGGTTCTAATTAGAGGGAAGAAGATGGCAGTGAAAATAGTGAAAAATGACATTAGAATTGCTGTTTAACTTGTAATGCTTAACTTGTAATACCAACGGCCACCACCAGATGGCGCCAGCTCACATCTGGTGGTAATAACTTGTAATACCAACGGCTCACCACCAAATAGCGCCAGCTCACAAAAAAAAATATTTTTTTTGCTCCCCCACTTCTGCCCTGCCTGGGGGCCATTTATAACTGGTCTACGGGCCGCAAATGGCCCGCGGGCCGGTACTTTGAGACCACTGGTGTAAATCAACCCCATGCTATTGAAATCATGTAGCTCTTAGCTTCTAGTATCTCAGAGAAAGCCATGTCCTTTGCCGGTTGCAGTGGCGTGCGTCTGTAATCCCAGCTGCCTGGGAGGCTGAGGCTGTCGGATTGCTTGAGTCCAGGAGTTCTGGTCTACCCTGTGCTATGTCGATCGGGTGTCCACGCTAAGTTTGGTATCAATATGGTGGCCCTAGGGGAGCCAGGGGCCACCAGGTTGCACTAAGGAGGGGTGAACCGGCCCAGACTGGAAACGGAGCAGGTCAAAACCCCCGTGCTGATCAGTAGTGGGATCGGATCGCGCCTGTGAATAGACGGTGTAGAGCAGCCTGGATAATACAGTGAAACACAGTCTTTTTTTTATTTATTTATTCATGTATTTTTATACCCCGCCCCCCCTTTTTATTTTTACATTTATTCATTAAATGTATTCAGAAATATATATATTTTTTTTCTCTTTTTTTATACACCCTCATTTATATTCATTATTATCATTATATATATATATATATATATATATATATATATATATATATATATATGTATATATTTATTTATTTTTTGATTTTTTTTTTTATAATAATTGCGTTATTTTAGAGGGAGAAGTTATAAAAAAAATTCTATGGAGTTTTTTTTTGTTTTTTTTTAGTTTTTTTGTTTTTTTTAATCAGTAATACTTTTAAACAATAAACTGTATGAGCAGCACTGATCCCTACTGGTGAAAGTTAGATAATGCATCTTCAGCTCACATGCGATGATGCATGTTCACCACACGAGGTCGCTCTACTCAGAGTTCTGAGACCGCAGCTTGCCATCCTGAGTGTGTAAATCAACCCCATGCTATTGAAATCATGTAGCTCTTAGCTTCTAGTATCTCAGAGAAAGCCATGTCCTTTGCCGGTTGCAGTGGCGTGCATCTGTAATCCCAGCTGCCTGGGAGGCTGAGGCTGTCGGATTGCTTGAGTCCAGGAGTTCTGGTCTACCCTGTGCTATGTCGATCGGGTGTCCACGCTAAGTTCGGTATCAATATGGTGGCCCTAGGGGAGCCAGGGGCCACCAGGTTGCACTAAGGAGGGGTGAACCGGCCCAGGCCGGAAACGGAGCAGGTCAAAACCCCCGTGCTGATCAGTAGTGGGATCGCGCCTGTGAATAGACGGTGTAGAGCAGCCTGGATAATACAGTGAAACACAGTCTTTTTTTTTTTAAATTTTATTTCCCCTCTTTTTTCGAAATAATTTATCTCGATTTTATTTATATTTTTATAAATCATTTAGCTTAATTTTTTTTATTTATTAATTACGTTTTATAGTATATTTATTATATTTATGCTTTTTATTTATTATTTTATACACCTTTATTTATAATTTCTTTATAAAGCTGAAGATGTGAGACCCTCTGCCCCCCAAATAGTGAAAAACAACAGGTCCCAGCACAAACCTGTGAAATCTATAGGATCATATCCTTAGCTCTCAGGGGTTTCATGCTGGGTGTTGTAGTCCTTCAAATTGGGGGGGGGGGTCACATCTTTAGATATTAGGAGTTCATGCTGGGACTTGTTGTCCTTCACTTTTGGGGGGAATGTGACCCCCAAAATCGAAGGACTACAAGTCCCACCATGAACCCCTCAGAGAGCTGAAGATGTGACCCCCCCCCCCCCCCAACTAGTGAAGAACTACCGGTCCCAGGATGAACCATTGAAAACTATGGGGGGAGCACAATTTTTTTTTATAAAAACTTATCTTTTATCAGGAAGGGCGGGGGGGGGGGGGGGGGGGTCCCTGAATGGCAGTTTGGAAAGGTGATCACCCTACACATTAGGGAACACAGTTGATCGCCCCCTAGTGTTTTTTTTTTTAAAGGTGTTTATTTTAGATTTTTGTAAAGAAAGTTACAAAATAACAATAAGCCAGCACAGGCTGCTATCATAACATAAAAGTAAAACAGCTATATCAGTAAGCAATATACAACTGAAATAACAGCAGTCTACACATAGGGAAAAAAAAACACAGACATCCATACACTCGAACATACAGACACACACAGGCAATCGCCCCCTAGTGTTAAACCCTTCCCTGCCAGTGACATTTTTACAGTAATCAGTGCATTTTTATAGAACTGCTCGCTGTATAAATGCCAATGGTCCCAAAAATGTGTCAAAAGTGTCCGATGTGCCGCCATAATTTCGAAGTCACGATAAAAATCGCAGATCGCCGCCATAACAGTGCCTTGGTTTGTAACAACACATAGCAGCGCCCCCTCCCCCAATCCCAACTGGCACACAACGTAGACCAATCTGAACACTAAACTGGACATTTTCAGGCCCCGTCCCATGGGATTACACGGATAAATACTGGCAGGAATACATCCCTATAGGTGGTAATTGGACTTGTACCCGACTATATCCGCCCACCCCCAGGTCTGTTGGACCAATGGGAAATAATTTTTTCTTCGCTTTTTGTAATTTTTTTTTTTAAGGCTGTTGTATTATATTTACCGTATTTATCGGCGTATATCGCGCACTTTTTTGCCCTGAAAATCAGGGCAAAATCGTGGGTGCGCGATATACGTCGATACCCACTTTCCCGCACCGAGTTTTGAATACTACGCCGACATATACCGAGCGCAGTACACTCGGGTATAGTCGGCCAGTCTCGGCTTCTTCCGCGGTCACGTCCTGGACAGTTTCCGAGCCTGCCCGAGTGTACTGCGCTCGATATATGCAGGCGCAGTATTCAAAACTCGTCGCGGGAAACGAGCGGGGAGGACGCGAGGACGCCGCAGAAGGACGCCGGACCCGCCGAAGAGGACACCAGACCCGCCGAAGAGGACACCGGACCCGCCGCAGAAGGACACCCGAAGCTGCAGAAGGACACCCGAACCAGCAAAAGGATGCCGGACCCGCCGAAGAGGACACCCGAAGCCGCAGAAGGACGCCAGACCTGACGAGGCCGCCGATGGACCGATGGACGCCGCGCAAGACACCAAAACTGTAAGTACAAAAATAACTTTTTTTCCACAGGATTGGGGGTCACTTTGGGGGTGCGCGGTATACGCGGGAGCGCGTTATACCGCGATAAATACGGTACATGCATTTTCATTTTTCTATTGGCCATCACATTATTGTATGAAAGAAAGAGGCTTAGGTGGACTTTAATGGCACCATAGGAAAAACTGATAATCGGTCAGGGATATAGTATAAAATAATTTTTATTACAAAAGATAGAGAAAATTGATGTACAATAAAATAAAATAACAATTATTTTAGTGTGACAATCATGCAATAGCTCATTATAGACATTCTATTGTTACCAATGAAATATCCACTTATCAACAATACAAGGTACAGAGGCTATCACATAAAAATGCACAAAAAAAAACGGGAATACCTCATTGCTCATAAAGCAGCGCAAACGCAAAGCTCTGAGCATCCTCATTGCGCGCACACGCGTTGTGTTTCTTCAAAAACTCTAAAGTGTGAATGAGTCCATTAACATGTTTGCTTGATGTGTTTGTGATGTGATGTATTTGCCAATGAAATCGCATCTCTCAACACGTGCAATGTGAAAGCCTGAGTGCTTTCACACTGGGGAGCTGCGCTGTCAGGGCGTCTTTCGGGCACTGGCAGTGTGAAAGGGCTCTGAAAGCACTCAGGCTTTCACATTGGGATTGCAGATGAGGCATCTTTCAGTCACTTATCGCATTCACACCTGAGCGTTTTGTCCCCTGAAGCGCAACGCTCAAAAACGCTAGAGGGGAAAAAATACATTATTCCCTATAAAGATGGCTCACATCTCATCTCACATCTCCACTCCAAAACGCCTGGCGCTGATCGCCTGAAGCTCAAACAAGTTCCGGACCTTTTTTTTGTGGCGCGAATCGGACGGTTTGGGCATCTTTGACCGTTTCTATTTCCCATAGAAAGTAATGGAAACGCTCGATTCAAGCGACTAGCGCGACAACAAGCGTTTGCTACGGGCGTTTTGTCGCTTTAATCAATAGAACATTTCACTCAGGCAGAAGATAAAAGAAATCTACCAACATAGCAACAAGTGATGAAAAAATTATCATTTTTCCTATTGGCTAAAATAAAAAACGTCGAAGTACAAAAACGTCGGACGACGCTGTATGCAAACGCGCAAATAAGCATGAATACGTGCCAAAACGCTGGGAAAAAAACCTGGAAAAAACGACTGAACGATCTACGCTCAGTAGGCGCTTTTTTTTAACTCCAAAGTGCCTGAAAAACATCCTAGAGTGAAAGGGGTCTTATATTCAGCCCAGCAGCCTGCGGGTGTAATTTTCAGTGCTGCCTCTAGATGGTAGTGGTGAGCCGGTGACGTCAATGAGAATCCAGATTCTAGATACAGAGAGTAAAGGCTTTTGCTTGCCGGGCGCGGTGGCGTGCGTCTGTAATCCCAGCTGCTTGGGAGGTTGAGGCTGTCGGATTGCTTGAGTCCAGGAGTTCTGGTCTACCCTGTGCTATGTCGATCGGGTGTCCACGCTAAGTTCGGTATCAATATGGTGGCCCTAGGGGAGCCAGGGGCCACCAGGTTGCACTAAGGAGGGGTGAACCGGCCCAGGCCGGAAACGGAGCAGGTCAAAACCCCCGTGCTGATCAGTAGTGGGATCGCGCCTGTGAATAGCCGGTGTAGAGCAGCCTGGATAATACAGTGAAACACAGTCTCTCTTTTTTTCTATTTTATTTATCTACATTTTTTTTATTTATGTTTTTTATTTATTATTTTTATACCCCTTTATTTATATTTATTCATTATCAATGTCATTCACCCATCACGCACCGTCTTTTTATATTTACTCTTTATTATATTTATTCTTTTTTTTTTTATTCATTCATTAATGCATTTATTATTTGTATACACCCCAATTTATAGTTATTTTTATATTTATTAATTATTATCCTCATTATTTTTTTCTATACTTTTATACACCCTTATTTAGAGTTATTTTTATATTTATTTACTATTATATTTTTTATTATTATTGTTTATTTTTTTTTTATACACCCTTATTGTTTTTTTATCTTTATTCTTTACATTTATTCATACATGTATCATTTTTTATATACATTTTTATTCATTATCTTTATTCATTTATAATGTATATTTATTCTCTCTTATTTATTTATTTTATATTACTTTGATTTGTTTATATTTATTAAACCTATTTTTTTTTCATTAACAATCTTTTCTCTTTTATTTAATCACATTTATAGGAGGATTCTATGTAGCATATTGCACTGCCGATTTTTAAAAGATTGATTGCAGCATTGATAATAAATATAAAATATTTGTGTTTTTTTTAGAGGGAGGAATAAAAGTTGCTCTTGGTGACAGTTTACGTTTCTTAAATAATTATTAGAGAGTTTTTTGTTGTTGTTGATTGATTGCAGTATAATATATGTAAAACATTTTGTAATAATTGCGGCTATTTAGGAGGGAGAAATTAAATAATTATTTGTATGGAGTTTTTTTTTGTTTTAAATGTAATCAGTAATACTTTTAAACAATAAACTGTATGAGCAGCACTGATCCCTACTGGTGAAAGTTAGATAATGCATCTTCAGCTCACATGCGATGATGCATGTTCACCACACGAGGTCGCTCTACTCAGAGTTCTGAGACCGCAGCTTGCCATCCTGAGTGTGTAAAGCAAAAGGTTGATGATGATGATCATCTCTAGTGAAGTGCCTGTGAGTGACAATTATCAGACGAGTTACTGACAGAATAACGAACCTAACTAGTGCCAATCACACTGCCAAAGCATTAGTGAGATGTTTTCTGTACATAGGTGATCCCTACCATCCCAATACTGGAAAACCTTCTGCTGTAGATTTTCAAATATTTGTAGATTTGCGATTAAAAAGTGTCACCGCAGGGCTCCTTTGCTCCTCCCCTGGCTGCTAAAAGGAGAGAGGAGCGGGGTCTCGCGCATGCGCAGTATGGTTCCCGGCGTGAAGCCGACTGCTGGGTTCCCTTACCCGCAATGGCGGCGGCAGCAGCACCCGAAAACTGATGGAAACATCAGCTGCGAGGGACTTCAGGACAGGTAAGTGTCCATTTATTAAAAGCCAGCAGCTGCAGTATGAGTAGCTGCTGGCTTTTAATTGTTTATTTTTTTCCTGGACCTTCTGCTTTAAAAGCAGCTACTCTTTAAAGCGGAGGTTCACCCATAGAGAACACATTTTCCCCTTAGATTGAGGCTCGTTTTGTCTAGGGGAATCGGCTATTTGTTTTAAAATATGATCCGTACTTACCGTTTACGAGATGCATCTTCTCCGCCGCTTCCGGGTATGGGCTGCGGGACTGGGCGTTCCTATTTTGATTGACAGTCTTCCGAGAGGCTTCCGACGGTCGCATCCATCGCGTCACGATTTTCCGAAAGAAGCCGAACGTCGGTGCGCAGGCGCAGTATAGAGCCGCACCGATGTTCGGCTTCTTTCGGCTACGAGTGACGCGATGGATGCGACCGTCGGAAGCCTCTCGGAAGACTGTCAATCAAGAAGGAACGCCCGCTCCCGAAGACCCATACCCGGAAGCGACGGAGACGATGCATCTCGTAAGCGGTAAGTACGGATCATATTTTAAAACAACTAGCCGATTCCCCTAGACAAAACGAGCATCCAGCTATGGGGAAAAGAGAAAAAAAAACTAATTGGGTGAACTCCCGCTTTAATGAAAGTTCCTGTGCATGTAAAGGAGGGTGTCCCAAAACGTTTGACAATATAGTGTATATACTCTAATATATATATATATATATATATATATATATATATATATATATAAAACGTATTTTATTATTTGCAATTTTTTCCTATGAAAGTGAAGTTACTCTTTAATTTAGGTCTAATTATAAAGCCTACATCACAAATGATGGTACTGTATTTCTAATACTGTACAGTATACTGTATTTTATTATTACGGACTTCTCTGGGTGCAGCACTGACCTCTGCTGGAGAAAAGAAAATACTGCATGTAAAGCCTGCACGCTGTTCCATCTACCGCCACTAGATGTCGCACAGTTTTCTGAACGCTCTTACAGAATTGATCCCTGTGGCTCGCCGTGCCATGTGATGCAGGAAGTGTATGGCCGCTTGTAGTGAGTGCAGCAGAAGAGGGAGCTGGCAATATGAAGAACAGATTCAATACCATAGATATCCGGGCTGTCATCTCAGAGCTGCAGGACAGGTGACTACAAGGAGGGCTGTGTGAGCTGGAACATCAGCCTTGGGAGTGGGGAAGCTTCATTTCCAGCTGTTGTGGGGACTACAAGTCTCAGCTAACCCTGCCTGCTTCTATAACAGCTGGAGAGCTGCAGGCTGCCGGTGTGCAGTGCTGATCATTAATATGAATGGGGTCTTATAACTGATCAATAATTCTGTGTGTTGTCTCTCTTTATCCCTCAGTTTCCTGGGCATGCGCGTGTACAATGTCTACGATGTGGATAACAAGACTTACCTCATCCGCCTGCAAAAGTAAGAGGAGACGCATTTTCTGGGATTGGTATCTAGGATGTGTGTGTGTAACGGTCACTGGGGGTACAAGATAGCGGGGGGGGGGGGCCCCCATTCACAGGGGCTCAGGAACCATTCATAACAAGGAAGAGACCTGGTGTAGTATAAAAGGGTTTTTTAAAGTGATTGTAAGCCCAGGTTCACACTGGGTACGATTTGCTTTGATTTGAGATGCGATTTCACATGTGAAATCGCATCTCAAATCGGCGGCATTTGCCGGCAATGACATCGTCCTAATCGGTGCGATGCCGCATCTGCGGCGCTGCACCGATTTCAAAAAGTAGTTCCTGTACTACTTTTTGCGATTTACATTGACATCTGTGCAGAAACCTGCACAGATATCTCTTAAATCGCGGCCGATATCGGGACTGCCAGCGGGAGTGAAATTGTGCGAGTTCAGCTGAACTCGCACGGCTTCACTCCCGCAGCCCAGTGTGAACCAGGGCTAAATGATTAACTTGTAAAACAACCCATTCAGTTTAAAATAGAAATGGAAGGCAAACATTTTGTGTTTAGATATAAAAAATATTATAAATATCATTGTTCCCATTCCCTCTGTTCTCAGCTGCATAAGAGCTGGAGGAGAAGCAGCATAAGCAGTGTGAGCTTCCCAGTGAATGGCTGTGCAGAGGGAGGGATTGTAAGGACAAGTCTGATCATTGGAGGAGAGCAGGCCGAGTTCCCAGCATAGCTAGAGAACTGACCATGGTGCGCTCTCCTGCTTAGTGTGGTCTGTTTTAACAGGAAAGCAGAGGGGCTGGCAGGAACAGCAGGGATTTCACATAAAGGAAGCAATACAAAGAGAACAGGAGACTTTCCATGGAACAGCAGACACACATACCAGGAATATGAATGTTAGGGTAACAAACGCTTTCCATTCCAGGCCTATCCTGACATTTCCCTTAAACAGAATAATTAGAATTTTTTTTTTTTGTTTAATTACTTAGACCCCCAAAAATATTATACATTTTATAATCAGAGACCCTGGAAATTAAAATGGTGGGTGTTGCAATTTTTTATGTCGCAATGATATTTGCACAGTGGTTTATCAAACTCCAAGTTTTCAGGAAAAAAATACACTTTTATGAGTTTTGTACACAAGAAAGAAGTGTAAGAAGGGAGGGGAGGAGCCAACTGAGATAGTCCTACTATTTGTGGAATATATACACTTACAGGTTCACAGGGTGAAGATGCCCGTCAGGGATGGGAATGTCCTGCGGTGTGTTGATGCCGCTCTGCGGGCTCCGGTAACATTCCCTCGGCCGTGGGGGGTGAAGATGCCCGTCAGGGATGGGAATGTCCTGGGGTGTGTTGATGCCGCTCTGCGGGCTCCGGTAACATTCCCTCGGCCGTGGGAGGTGAAGATGCCCGTCGGTTATGGGAATGTCCTGGGGTATGCTGATGCCGCTCTGCGGGCTCCGCTAACATTCCCTAGGCCGTGGGGGTGAAGATGCCCGTCAGGGATGGGAATGTCCTGGGGTATGCTGATGCCACTCTGTGGGCTCCGGTAACGTTCCCTCGGCCGTGGGGGTGAAGATGCCCGTCAGGGATGGGAATGTCCTGGGGTATGCTGATGCCACTCTGTGGGCTCCGGTAACGTTCCCTCGGCCGTGGGGATGTAGAATCCGATCAAGCTGTGGATTCTACACCCCCGCGGCCGAGGGAATGTTACCGGAGCCCGCAGAGCGGCATCAGCATACCCCAGGCCATTCCCATCCCTGGCGGGCATCTTCACCCTGTGAACCTGTAAGTGTATATATTCCACAAATAGTAGGACTATCTCAGTTGGCGCCTCCCCTCCCTTCTTACACTTCTTGCTGACAGAGGTAAGGGACACTCTCTGAGGATGGCTGCTTTCTTTTTCACAATATATTTTCCTGATTGACTAAGATGTGCTATTAAAGCCACCATGGCATCATTGTTCATAAGGGCATCACATTATTTGGAGCGCCATATTCCTTTCCTTTTTATGAACAAAAACATAATATAATGCTCAATTTTTTGGTAAAAAATGATGTTATGCATTTTAGACCCCATATCTCTCCTATGGCCTCCTAAGGATCTAACTGAGTTTGGTTACTCAACATTTTAGCTGGCATCATGCAATGCCTGATTAAAGGAGGGATGGGTATTAAGCCATTTGTCTCCATGCACCTTCTTGGACTTGGAGTGTTTGGTAATCGGTGACAGTATGGGGGAGATTTACTAAACCTGGAGATTGCAAACTTTGGTGCAGCTCTACATAGAAACCAATCCATTTCCAGGTTTTATTGTCAAATAAGGATGAGCTCAGGCGTATTCGCAAGTCCACACGCCCGCCAGGAAGCGGACACTCCACAGCGCTAATCAAGGGTAGTGAGACATTTCCCGATCTGTGCAGCCATGGATCGGAAGATGTCTCGCTGCCTGTGAATAGCGCTGCGTGGTGCCCGCTTCCTAGCGGGTGCGGGCACGTGGACTTGCGAACACGCCTGAGCTCATCCTTATTGTCAAAGCTTAGTTGAACAAGCTGAAGTTAGAAGCTGATTGGCTACAATGCACAGCTGCACCAGATTCTGAGTGCTCCAGTTTTAGTAAACCTCCCCCTATGTACATGGCACCTTTTCTGTAACCCATGTGAATGTTACATTATATAACTACATATACAATTATTTTGCCATGGGTCGCTGTATATTTAACTTGTTCTCCAACAATTGTTTTTCTTTGTCACAGTCCTAACTGGCTGTTTACTTTTGATTGACAGGCCAGACTCTAAAGCCGTAATTCTGGTGGAATCCGGGATCAGAATTCACACCACAGAGTTTGAATGGCCCAAGAATATGATGCCATCTGGGTTTGCAATGAAGGTTTGAAGGGAATCTATTACAATCTCATTTAAGACATTAGACATGTCATGGTCTTCTGAAGCTAGTCATTACATTCTGATTGCACAAACCCCTTTGGAATAGTTATGTAGTACATGGTAGGCCCTCAGGCTACATGGTTGACCTTTTTCTGGCACCATTTTTCTATGTTTCTCACAAGCTTCCCAAGTATTATTTGATTGATATGGTTGTCTGTTATATTTTTTTGAGATGGCCTCTTGGGCCAATCTTGTTTAAGAAAGACCTTTTGGAATTCAAGCCATGTATGGATTAACCACCTCCTGCCTGGTCTATTGTAAAATAAAAGCTATGCCGGAGCATCCTTATTCTGGGTGGATGTTATGTGGCGCCCTCCCAGTTTCATGCCTTGTGCGCCCCCTAGGGGCCGTGCAGTGGTACAATCTGTGAGCTGCTGTGTCCACCAGACATAGCGGAAGACAAATCACTATATCGGGCTGGCCCTGGTACCATGTGATTGCTGTGACCAATCGCAGTGACATTGTTGCCAACCGCCAGTATATGCCAGTGACAGGAAAAAGTTGCCAGTAAAAAATATGTCTGTAACAGTTGGCTTAAACTGCACATGCACAGTTTTGGTCCGAAACTGGCCGAGACTATTGAAGTGCCTGCTACAGTGTGTTCAGGCAGCACCGGCAGGGTGCCAGTCTACCACAGGTGTGCCTGAGCATGTCGTGTGACGTCATGGTGCAAGGGAGCAGAGCAGAGCTGCCGAAGCCTCGTATGCAGGTCTTCAGGATGGAAGTGGGACTGTCAGTGCTGTTTGGAGATTGAAGGGGCCACCTGGTGTGGAGAGAGACAGGAGGAGACGTGTCATGTCAGTGAGGTGTCATCATCATCTGTGCTGCTGTTAGTGTCACTGTGAGAGTCAATTTCATGTGTGTGTGTGTGCGCCGCCCATTTTAATTTCTTGCTGTATCAAAAATAAGATCAGAAATATATTTTTTTACCTTAATATCTACTTTTTGTAACCTTTGGAAATTCCAGTAAATTTTTTGATGTTGTGTCAGTAAATTTCAATCTGGTAGGTTGGATCACTGCACAGCGATCACATGTCAAATGTACACAATGGCTTATATTTCTAGCCAATCATTGTGTGCTGTTGTGATCTCTGTGATTGGTCCCCATGATCACATGGTACAGACAGGGCTAATCACAGTGCACCTGTACTATGTGATAGCAAATCACAGCTATTGCAATAATACTTAATGGCACATGAATTAATACCATTCATAAAAATGATTGCTTAAAAAAGCGATCAGATAATAACTGTAATAAGCAATCGTAACCGAAAAAAATCACCTCCCCAAAGCATTACATGTACTGCACTGGTGACAGTATGTAAAAAAATAAATAAAATTTGTTTTTTTCAATTTAAATACCGTGTTTCCCCGAAAATAAGCCCGGGTCTTATATTAATTTTGTCACCCAAAAACACACTAGGGCTTATTTTCGGGGTAGGTCTTATCATGCCGTGTGCTGTCTTCTCTTCCCCCATGCCTGTCATAAATCCCATGTGGAACCGTGTAAAGTGATTGTAAAATCCTAGAATCCACTACATATTGCAAAATGTGTATGTCTCTGCAATCCATTAGTGCCACATACCTTATAGTGCTTGGCACATCTGTAACCCACCAAAGCTCTCTTCCCCTTCTTCGAGCACTGCAGAGGCAGGGGGGCCTGACATCCCCCGCTGACAGCTTGCAGAAGAGCAGAGTGACATCAGCTGAGCGCCGCTCGCCGCTTCCATGGCCAGCCGGGGCCCTCATCCCAGCTCTGAGCACTGCAGAGGAAGGGGGGCCCCAACATCTCCTGCTGACAGCTTGCAAATACCGTAAGCAGAGCGGAGTGACATCAGAAGTGCGCCGCTCGGCGCTTCTATGCTCCGTCGGAAGCCTCTTCCAAGCTCCGAGAATTGCAGAGAAAGGGGGGCCCAACATCCCCCGCTGACAGCTTGCAAATAAGCAGAGCAGAGTAACATCAGTTGTGCGCCGCTCGGCGCTTCTGTGCTCCGTCGGAAGCCTCTTCCAAGCTCCGAGAACTGCAGAGGGAGGGGAGCTTGAGATCCCCCACTGACATCTGAGAGGAGAGGAAAGCAGCGTGAGATCAGCTGAGAGCAGCGGAAGGTCAGCGATATGCCGATGGTATTTGGCACAACTAGATCGCATAAACACCCACACACACACTCTCTACACTTAATAACACTGTAATAGAGTGGACAGCACTGTAAACTAGGTCTTATTTTCGGGGTAGGGCTTATATTGCAGCCCTTCCCGAAAATCACACTAGGTCTTATTTTCGGGGTAGGTCTTATTTTCGGGGAAACACGGTATGCAGTGTGTATATGTATTCTCTCACCATGCCTCTTACTAAATACCTTGGTATGTCTAGTTTCCAAAAATGGGTCATATGGGGGTATTTATACTGTCCTGGCATTTTAGGCCCTCAAGAAATAGGCCATTAGTACATCAGGATTAAACAATGTTTGTATATATATGCCATAGTTTGTGGACTCTATAACTTTCACACAGACTAAATAATATACCCTGATTTGGGTTATTTTTACCAAAGAAATCAAGCAGAATACATTTTGGCCTAAATGTATGAAGAAATATTTTTGCAAAATTTTATTATCGAAACTAAATGTTCAGTACTTGTTTTGTGTATATAGCAAAAAACGACAACCCATTGGTGATTAAATACCACAAAAAATTTAAATTGCCAAAAGCTTAAAATTAGCCTGGGCAGGAAGGGGGTGAAAGTAACTGAAGAAGAAGAGGTAGAATAGCTACTTCCGCATAGCAACCACCTTTTCAGTTGAGTATAAAAATAAAATAAAAAATGTTTTTTTTTTTTTTTTAATTATTATTTATTTTAAGATTTATGGGGGAGACAAAAAACGGGTGGAACTCCACTTTAAGTACAAGTACCAATACTTTTTCCCTGTACTTCTTTTTTTTTTTTTTTTTTTTTTTTTATTAACTTTGCTGCTAGTACTCATAGACAACATCCATTGTAATCGCATGGGCTGTGACAGATCCTCTTTAAGGAGAGAGCTAGGGTCTATTAGACGGAAAATCTCTCCTCTGGCCTCCAATGCAGCCAATCAGTCTTTTTTTGTTTTTATTAGCTGAGCCCATGTTAAACACTTTATTTAAAGATGACAGTTTCTGCTTTCAACTGGAGAACATTAAAGAGGGGGTTCACCCTATTAATAAAAAAAAAAAAATATTTTTCCTCTAGCATAAAATGAGGCATAGTAGCGCGAGCTACAGTATGCCTGTCTTTATTTTTTTAGTCCGGTACTCACTGTGTAATCGTAGAGACAAGATTCCGACTCCCCGCGGGGAATGGGCGTACCTATGGAGAGGGAAGGTGATTGACGGCCGGCTCTGGCACGTCACGCTTCTCCGGAAATAGCCGAAATAGGACTTGGCGCTTCACGGCGCCTGCGCATAGTCTGTGCGCAGGCGCCGTATAGCACCGTGAAGAGCCGAGACCTGTTCCGGCTGTCTTCGGGGAGCGTGACGTGCCAGAGCCGGCCGTCAATCACCTTCCCTCTCCATAGGAACGCCCATTCCCCGCGGGGAGTCGGAATCTTGTCTCTACGATTGCACAGTGAGTACAGGGCTAAAAAAATAAAGAAAGGCATACTGTAGCTCGCGCTACTATGCCTCATTTTATGCTAAAATGTTGTTATGGAGGGTGAACCACTGCTTTAAAAAGAATGAGAGCACCGCTTAACTTGAATGAGTCCAATCATAATGTATTTTTCATGACAAGATCAAACTTTAAATGCATTTTTTTTTTTTGTCTCTCCAGTGCAGGAAGCATCTGCGCTCCAGGCGGCTGGTCAGCATTAAGCAGCTTGGAGTGGACAGGATTGTGGATTTTCAGTTTGGCTCCGATGATGCCGCTTACCATCTCATTGTTGAGCTCTATGACAGGGTAAGATCATAGAGCCACAAGGAAAACATTTCCAAAGATCATATCTCTAATGTGGTGGCTGTGCTTTGTAGCCTTGACTGATATCTCTGTATTTCTTTTTCAATATTCACTAATCTTTTCCCAGTATAGACTGGCAGCTGGGTAATGCTGTTTTTTTTAAGCTGATCTTCAGGCTAAACAAATATTGTCTAGCTACAAGACGTATGTGCATTCTTGCGTGAATCTTGGTGTCCTTTGAGTATTTCTTTCACATCTGTGCAGTAATCAAACATGAAAAAACCTGCAAAGCAGGAACGAAGATTGACTCTGAACAAATTGTAGCCTTTTATTGAAAGAAGGACAGCACTACAAGTCGCAGCAAAATAAAACCTGACTTCTGACGCGTTTCGCATTGAAACTAGTGCTTAGTCACAGCTGTGACTAAGCACTAGTTTCAGTGCGAAATGTGTCTTCTCCCCTCACCTGCTATTACATTTCAAAATTGGTGGGACTGCACAGCTGCGACATTCTTTCACAGGAATTTGTGAACAAAAAACCTACAATGGCAGAGGTTATAGATCTCAATGGAGCCAAAGTGTAGTGACATCACCGCACTTGTAGGCCATTCATACTTCTCCCAGTCCCTGGAGGAATAATCTGCAGGAGCCTAAGCATTGCACCCACCAACCACTAATGCTTTTCAGGCTGCAATGCAAAATAAATAAATAAAAAAGCTTCACATTTTTAAAAAATTGTTGACAGACAGGATATTTATAACAAAGATCTCTTCTGTCATAAATGCTTCCTCCTGCCTACCAGCTGTCTTGTTAACTATGCTGCGCATGTGCAACTCGGCAAATATTTATGGCCCTGATCTGTGCTGCTGTGATGTGGTGTCATTGTGGCTTAGCTATTTAGGCGGCCGAAGGCATGAAAGACCAGGCGAAGATGGAAGTGCCCGGGACCCACCGGATCGATGACAGCGCAGCACTGGAGGCTGGTTTGTCAGGCATGTATGCCATGATGTGCTAATATGCGGTGCATACTAGTACATTATGGCATAACCCACCTGGGGACCCCTAAAAAGAAATAGCAGACTTTGCTATTGCTTTAAAGATGGCTTTTTTTCTTACTTTTGCTGCATATTGTAAAATTACTGTAAGATCCGTTTTAACACTTTAAAGTGGTTCTAAAGCCGCATACACGCAATCATTTTTCAGCATGTTGAAAAAACGAAGTTTTTCCAACTTCATCATTAAAACGATGTTGCCCACACACCATCGTTTTAAAAAAATGCTCTAGCAAAGCGCGGTGACGTACAACATGTACGACGGCACTATAAAGGGGAAGTTCCCTTCCGCCTTTGGGCTGCTTTAGCTGATTTTGTGTTAGTTAAAGACGATTCGCGCTTTTTTGTCTGTTACAGCGTGATGAATGTGCTTACTCCAATATGAACGGTAGCGTTCCCGTCTCATAACTTGCTTCTGAGCATTCGCAGGTTTTTAACATCGTTTTAGCCCACACACGATAATTTTTTACAACCCGAATGCAGCATGTTCAATTTTTTTTTTTTTTGTCGTTTTTTAGAACCTGAAAAATTACGTGAAGCCCACACACGAGCATTTAAAATTAAATTTTTTAAAAACAACGTTTTTTTTCATGCCGAAAAATGATCGTGTGTACGCAGCATAAGGGCTCAAGGTTTTTTTTTTTTTTTTTTTTTACCTTAATGCATTCAATAAAGGATCACTTTTTAAATAAATAAAAATAAATGCCAATTTTTTTGCAGTTAAAAAAAATGCATTTATTATTTGGCCGTACGGACAAGCAGATACACCGACAGGAAGCATCAATGAACTACCACGACGCTCTACATTGCTTCAATGAGAACTACAAGCTGACAGATGCAAAAGGATGTTGGGGCTTGTAGTTCATTCACACACACACAGATATGTGAATAAACAATGCGGTTCTGTGGGCGGAGCCCTGCAGGGCCGCGCTGATTTTAAAAAGCGACAGCTAGTATGGGAAACTCCATAGGCTCCTGCTGCTGTCAATCAAATCCTGTTATGGGGATGGGGCTGAACTGCCTGCTCAACTGCCCCCGTATGATGTGGCTTCTTATGGGGGGCATTAGCTGAAGAGGAGGAGCCTAGAGCGTTGGCAGGGGACCCCAGAGGAGGAGGATCGGGCTGCTTTGTGCAAAATCATTACACAGAGCAGGTAAGTATAACATATTAATTATTTTTAAAAAAATTATGAAAATCTATCATCACCAAGTATAGAGACTAAATCCCTGATTTTGGATTTCCTTTCTCTTGTTTCCCAGGGCAACATTGTGCTCACAGACCACGAGTATCTCATTCTTAACATCTTGAGGTTCCGCACAGATGAAGCTGATGATGTCAAATTTGCGGTTAGAGAACATTATCCTGTTGGCAACGCCAAAGGCCCCGAACCTCTTATTACCATGGAGAGGTATGATTCTGATTGAATATCACACAAGGGCAACAAAGCTTGCCAACAGTCCTTCACTATATTTAGAGCTGAACCACATGTTAGTACCAGTATATATTCATTGACCCATTCATGCTTTTTTCTGACATTTGTTGCTTACTATTTCCATATTTTTTGCTAGAAAATGACTTGGAATCCCCAAACATTATGTATGTTTTTTTAGCAGAAACCCTAGAGAATAAAATGGCAATCATTACAATATTTTAGGTCGCACTGTATTTGCGCAGCGGTCTTTCAAATGCATTTTTTTTTTTGTGGAAGAATTACTTTCATGAATAAAAAATAAAATAAAAAAAAAACTAAACAGTAAAGTTAGCCCATTTTTTTCGTATAATGTGAAAGATGGTGTTACGCTGAGTAAATAGATGCCTAACATGTCACTCTTTAAAACTGCGCACACTCCTGGAATTGTGACAAACTACGATACTTCCAAATCACCATAGGCGACGCATTAAAAATGTCTGCAAATTGCATAGGTAGTCTAGTGCTAGAATGATTGCTCTCGCTCTAATGATTGCCGCGATACCTCACATGTGTGTTTACATTTGCGGGCACGACTTTCGTATGCGTTTTGCTTCTGCATGCAAGCATGGAGGGACGGGGCGCTCTAAAAAAAATAAAAATAAAAATACATTTTTTTTATGTTTTTTATTTTTATGCTGTCCCTTTAACAAAAAATTCTCATCACTTTTATTGCTGTCACAAAGAATGTAAACATCCCATGTGACAGTAATAGACAGTGACAGGTACTCTTTTATGGAGGGATCTGGGGTCTATAAGACTGGCGGATGTGCTGGCTGGACGATCGGGCCTCCTGGTGGGGGCGATAACAGCTGAGCGCCTTAGCCGCATTGGTTGTTATCCCCAAAAAAGCGGTACCGGGGGGGATGCCTGCAGTTGCAAGCATCAACCCGGTACAACCCCTTTAAGCCAAGGCCTCATATTTGCATAAGGTCGGCATGAAGGGGTTAAAGAAGAACTATAGACAAGCCTTTTTTTCATTTTGGGGTACGAGAGGAATATATAACCCCAGTCAGTTTTTTTTTTTCCATCTGCATTTCCTTGCAAATTAAGGGAATTCTTTGGACCCCTCTTACTTTTCTGGGAACAACCCAAAATGCTCCCCGCGGATTTCCCGATCGGACCCCCGACCCGCGGAAAGGCAGGGACGTACATGTACGCCCATATGTGCCATTCTGTGGACGTACATATACATGTGGCGGTTAAAAAGGGAAGGCTGAATTTATCACATTGGCATAAGTATTCAGACCCTAACAACACTTAAAAAGTAAGATCAGATAGTTGTGTTATAATGGGATTTAAACAGACTGTTCTTATTAATATTGCTAATATTTATTTTTTTAAGGCTAAAAGAGATTGTAGCAAACGCTCAAAAAGGAGATCAGCTGAAGAGAGCCCTCAACCCACATCTCCGTAAGTAGCCACAGCGATCCATTTTCATTCCCTGGGCTGTACGAGATAATGAAGGGAAGTCCTTCAATGTTAAAGCAGGAACTTCATCTGCTTATATTTTCCTTTTTCTGGTTCCTCATTCTGCCCTTCATCAACTTGTTGGTATTTATAATTTACACTCCTTTCCAGTCTCTTTAATATCATTTTCTATAACTGTGTTTTCCAGTTATGATTTTAAAGCAACTCTTTAAGGTTGAAAAATTCCATGCACCAGAAGATGTAGTGTATTCTTCTCATTGGCAATCTATGGGGGAGATTTACTAAACCTGGTGCACTCGGAATCTGATGCTGCTGTGAATGGCAGCCAATTGTCTTCTAACTTCCGTTTGTTCAGTTAAGCTTTGGCAATAAGGCTCGGTTTCCACTAGTGGGACTGCAAAGTCGCATGACAAGCCGTTCCCCATGATTTCCAATGAGTACCGTTCAGATCTGTGTGACTTCAAAGTAGTCCCTGCACATCTTTGATGCGACTTGAGGTCCAGGACCTTAAGAATACACAGGCATTTCTTCAAGTTGCATCAAAATCTTTGGTAAAATTGTATGACTTTGGGGTTGCAATAGTGGAAACGGAGCCTAATGCATGGAAGTTGATTGGCCTCTAGAGAGTGCAAAATCTGATGCAATTCTACAGTTTTAGTAAATAATCCCCCATGTCTCCTACCTTCACTTCTGTTCCAGCTCTGCAGCCTCCAAATGACTCTTCTTCATTTAACACTTTAAGGAATGTTGGATGCCTGTGCCCTCCACCATGTGCTGTAGGCAGGGATGGACTGGCCATAGGGACTACAGGGAGTTTCCCGGTGGGCCGATGGCTCAGTGGGCCGTTTTTTAAAACAGAGATGCTGCTTGAAGGACTTTTTTTAATGCCCTGGCAGCGCCCCAGTGTGAAAGCACTCAGGCTTTCACACTGGGGCTGCAGCAGAAGCATTTTTCAGTCGCTTTACAGGCGCTATTTTTAGCCCCAAAGGGCCTAAAAAACGCCTCAGTGTAAAAAGGGGTCCTACACTCACCCCCTGTCTTTTACACTCACTCTCTTTTTCTTACACTAACCCCCCTCTCTCACCCACCCCCTCTCACCCCTTTCCCTCAACCCTCCCTCTCTCTCTCACCCTCTCATGATATACAATAATGGATGTAAGGGCCTTTTGGTGGGCGTGATTTTTCGCGGGGGTGGGGGCAGCATTTTATTGAATTAAAGTGGGCCGGTCTGGATGAAGTCCAGGGCCAAATTTTTGTCCCAGTCCAGCCCTGGCTGTAGGTCCATCCCCTGGCCTATACATAATTGACATAGGGTTCAGAGGATAGGGACATGGCACGTGGTGGTGGAATAACCCTCTGACGTGTTAAATGCCGAAGTCTTACAGAGTCAGTAGCACCCGAAAGGAGGGAAGGTAGGAGATTCGGGAATATAAATGCTCATCTGTTGCACAGTCCTTTATTCTCAATCTTTTTTTCAAACCTGACAGGGTCACTTTATTAAAACTGAACTCTCTTCTAGCTTATGGAGCTACACTGATCGAACATTGCCTTCTGGAAACTGGATTGTCTGCTAATGTCAAGGTTGACCAGATAAGAGAGGAAACGGGTAAGTGAATATTTTAAAGGTCTATATAAATAAGATTTTAGGCCCACACACAAAGGCCTTTGAGCACCCCGAGATTAAGTTCCCCCCCAATTTTTAGAACTAATTTAATATTTCAGTGCTTAGGATGTTAACCAATGTGAATTAAAGGGGTTGTAAACCTTTGTGTTTTTCACCTTAATGCATCCTATGCATTAAGGTGAAAAAACGCCTTGCAGTGTACAGGCCCCCCAGCCCCCACGTTTTACTTACCTGAGCCCCAAATTTCCGTCGGTGCGTCCCTGCCATCCTTCTCTCCACGGAGTCCGGCTTTGATTGGATAGATTGATGGCAGCGCAGCCATTGGCTCCCGCTGCTGTCAATCAAATCCAATGGCGCAAGGGAAGTTATGCATTCAGCGGCTATGGACGCCGAGTGTTTGACTCAGGATCGCGCCTGTAAGGTAACCCCCTCGGGAGAGAGCTTCCCAGAGGTAGTTATCTAATGCGGGGAGGAGCCGCGAGAGCCGCCGTGGGACCCCAGAAGACGTGGATCGGGGCCACTCTGTGCAAGACCAACTGGGTATACTTGGTAAGTATTTCATGTTTGTTATTTAAAAAAAAACCCAAACCTTAATATCACCGGCTGCTGCTCTGTTAAGGTACTGTACCTTTAAATGACATACATAGGTGTTTTTAGCGCTACCTGGTTACATAAAAACAAATCCCCACATGTGTACATTTGCAATAAACAACTGAAAAAAGAAAAAGTGAAATAAGGAGAGAATTTGTTCATTTTAACACTTTAGATAATTACAATCTTAGATTGTAAGCTCATTGAGGGTAGGGACTAATGTACAATGTGTATGTAAAGTGCTGCGTAAATTAATGGCCCTATATAAGTACCTGAAATAATAAAATAATGAATAAATATATAAACATGTCATTCAGAAATTAGTCCATATCCTTGTATCTTCATAAATGCAAGAATGTGACAATCAATTTTTAAAGTGCCAAGTGTTGTCTCTTTAACCACTTGCCAACCGGCCGCAGTACATATACTGCGACAGGTCAGCTCTATTGCACGAAACGACATCCAGTGAGTTCATCCCCCCCAAACAGTTAGAAAGCACCCCCTAGGGACACACTTAACCCCACTTATGTTAAAACCTTCACAGCCAGTGTCCTTAGTACAGTGACTGTGTATATTTTTAGCACTGATCACTGTAATAATGTCACTGGTTCCCAAAAAGGTGACGTCACTCCCACGCATGCTCTGAAGGAACGCCACGGGTGGTCATTCCTTCAGAGCGCGTTCGCCAGTGATGTCGCTGGGTACATTTACAGTAAGTATCTCTTAAACTGTGCATGTTTAGGAGATATTTACACTACTTATAGGTAAACCTTATTATAGGCTTCCCTATAGGTAAAGGTCAGAGATGGAAGTTTACTTCCACTTTAAAGGCAGAGGACATGGAAGTCCTATCTTTGTTGTCTGGTTTGCAAAACCAAAAGAATTGTATTACAAATCATTTGCCCCAATAGACATTTAGCAGATTTTTCTGGAGTTTATGTTTTATAAATGGGCCCAGTTGCCTGTAGATTTTTTACTTTTTTTTCTTTTCTGATTTGTAGATTTTGAAAAAGTTAATCTGGCGTTGCAGAAGGCAGAGGATTATATGGACAAAACCATTAATTATACAGGAAAGGTGAGAAGATGAAAAGTTTTGTCAGATTGCCTACGGTTGGATCTGCTAAGGTTGACGCCAGATTACCATATTTAATAAAGCATCCTAAAAAAGCAGTGATCGCCACCAGATTCATATTTCCAGTTTATTTTTTCTAGTGCAAGTTTAGTGGGTGGGACAATACAAACATATATTTTTTTTTTAATCTTTGATAGAAATTTTTTTAAATATAAAAAAGGATATCAGGACAGGTATAGCTGTCAAAATATGGTTTATTACCCATTTGCCAACCAGCAACGTACCCTCGTCACTGGACTTCAAGTGGTTGTACCGGGATCATCCCAGTACCGTTTTTTACAGCCGACCGTAAGCTCTCATGTAAAAGCAATTTTAGTGGTTAACTAGCTGCTGGATTGCTTTTACAAGCAGAGGGATGGGATCCCCCCCCCCTTCCAGGTGCCTTTAGCGACTTTAACGGGATCTTCCGTACCACAGGGAGTGCCATTTGACCAGCCGGCGCTTCCTGGCTAAGCAGAGAGCTGAACAAATCCCAAGATTGGTTTTATTCGGTGCTCGGCTATGGTAACCCGGAAGCGATGACCTGATATCCCTTCCGGTTAACCCAGATGTCGATAGCGCCATTTTCAAAAAACAAAAGCATTCAAATGCACCAATGCTTTTAAGGGCACAGGAGGGATTTTGGGTCTTATAGACCCCCATATATCTCCATAAAGAGTACCTGTCGCTGCCTATTACTGTCACAAGGGATGTTAACTTTCCATCTGATGTCAATAAAAGTGATTAAAAAATAAATTGCAGTAAAAAAAAAAAAAAAAAGAAAAGAAAGTGCCTCTATCGCCCCATGCAAAACCCACCAATTTATTCTCTAGGGCCTCTGTTTGAAAGGTAAAGGTGTGTACGTTAACTACATTATACAGTCTAATCGGCAGACACTGTACCTAAAAATCAAGGTCCTCTGATTTAAAGGAGAAGTACAGCCAAAGCTTGTTTGGCTGTGCTTCTGTGGATCACAGGAGGGCAGTTTGTTCTGCACTCCTGTGACTTGTTTTTAGGAGACAGCGGTCAGGGCTGGGGCAAGATCGAAACAATCAAGTCGGAATCCACACACAACCCTGGACCGGCACCAGGCTCAGGCTCTCGGAAAGCTGCTGTGAGCCTGAGCCAGTTGCTCCTGTCCCCTCCACAGCCCAGCGCTTCAGTAAGTGTAGGGCGGGGGGGGGGCTGGGGGGGGGTTGCGGAGCAGAGGGAAGTGACTGATAGACACCAGCTCTCTGCTCATGGAGCTCTCAGTCTTAGAGCTGATGGGGGACCGTTGCAGTATTGGACTGGTGCGGCATCCACCTGCTTTTGGAAATAATAATTATAATAAAGGATGCCCACTGTGAGAAAATTACGTTGGTTGTCCAAGATACTACCTTTTGGGGAACTGGTACCCATTGGGACAGGATAGTAACATTTCAGTAGTATTTTGTTGTGCAGAGTTTTGTCAGTATTTAATTCCGGTGTCACCAACAGGGCTACATAATACAGAAGAGGGAGAAGAAGCCAAGTCTGGAGCCAGATAAGCCATCTGAAGACATTCTAACGTGAGCAGATGCCATTTTTTTCTAGAGTGTTTTTTTTTTTTATGTTTTACTTTTTTATTGTCGCCATATGAAAAAGTATACAATGAACACATGAAAGTTGACGTAGTTATACATACATTTCAAGTATACCAGAACATATTAATCTGAGGACAAAAGTAGGAGCAGGACTCCCTTATCTACCTTTCTCATATTTTCTTTGCATATGACCGTAAATTAACATGACTTGTTGTTTTTTTCTCCTGAGTTTTATTCAGCCTAGATTTTTTATTTTATTTTTTGTTTTTGTTTTTTTTTTGTTTTTAGCTATGAAGAATTCCATCCATTTCTTTTTGCCCAGCATATCAACAGTCCGTACGTGGAATTTGATTCCTTTGATAAGGTATGTTAACCATAGGTGTGAACGGCCTATTGTATTAGGGTGTGTACCCCAAAGCTCAAACACATTTGCGTGTGTTCATGTGTATATTGACTGACGGCAGCGCAATGGACGGTGTCAGTAGCGCAGTGGACGATGTCAGTCATTTTTATTTTCGTTTTTATTGTTTTTTACAATTGTATTTTTTAGGGGGCTTGGGTGAAATATCAGTTGTCTAAACAAGGGGAATCTGCACCACACCGGGTGATTGGGGTGTGCCTGGGCACACCTGGCACACCCTGTTCGCACGCTTATGATGTTAACAGACAAAGGGGCTGGTAAGCACATATTTTACAAGCCCCTTGCTAGCATGCTGCAGAGAAGGACCCTTGTTCTCTGTTGTGGAGGCCAGTGGTTTGACACGCTTCCTTCATGGCCAGTCACTGGAGAGCATGAGCCTTTACTGTTTGCTGAGTAGATCAGTAGGTGGTCATACCACTGCAGAGAGGTCGCTGCTTCCACATAGAGAGCATCACACTGGCAATGCAAAGGCTTTTCCATTTAGTATGTGGCTGCTTTATTAAGAAAAACTGATTTTGCACCTGCATTGTATTGGGATGACTAAGGCTGCTTTCACATTGCAGCGTGGAGCCGCGGTGACGGTATAGCCGTGCTATTTGTAGCGCAGCTATACCGTCGTATTTACTGAACACACCGCTCCTATACCGTGGTAAAGATGCGGCTAGCAGGACTTTTGGTGCGCTCCTGCTAGCGCACCGCTTCAATGTGAAAGCCTTCGGGCTTTCACATTGAACACTGCAGGGCATGATTTTTCATGCGGTATAGCAGCGCTATTTTTAGCGCTGTACCGCATGAAAAACGCCCCAGTGTGCAAGGGGCCTAAAGCTGAAAGCTCAAGATTTTAATTGAAATTGCAGCCAGTAATTGGTAAACAAATTAACATAGCGATTCATTCAAAATGAATAGTCTGGCTGCATTACATTTTATTGCCTTTTCTCTATGGTTATGGTTCAGTGTAATCTATCTAGAAGAGTATGATAGAGTTTCCAGGTGGGGTCAGAGGCTTGCATAGAGAAATCTTGCTGCCTCAATTTCACTTTTAAGTAGACTTAAGTAGGAAAAACATTATTCTGACTTCTCTTATTCCCTTAAAGGCTGTTGATGAATTTTACTCCAAGCTGGAAGGTCAGAAGATTGATATCAAAGCTCTTCAGCTGGTCTGTATCTCTGCTGCTTGTATACATCATTTATTGATGCATAATATAATTTTTTTTATTCATATAGCCAGTAAATTGTGGGAGATATGACATTGCAATGCAGTTCGTTTCTCTGTGCCGGATACCATTTTGGCTTGCAAAGTCGCAGCTTTTTAAAGTGTAACTTCAGGATTTGCCCCAAATACCATGCACTGTGAAGTGGAACTCCAGGCAAATGACTAAATACATATAGAGGAACTGTTTTACATGCAAAAATAATTTGTATTTCTGTTTTACCAGTTTTTAGATTTACACACAACACAGCCTGACTTGGCAGGGCAGGTGACTTGATATTTTTCTGCTGTAGTAAACCACTTCAGCCCCGGAAGAATTCACCCCTTCCTGACCGGGCTATTTTTTGCGATACAGCACTGCGTCGCTTTAACTGACACTTGCGTAATCGTGCGCCGCTGTACCCAAACAAAATGTATGTCCTTTATTTCCCCACAAATGGAGCTTTCCTTTGGTGGTATTTGATCTCCTCTGCGGTTTTTATTTTCTGCACTAAAAACAAAAGAGTGCCAATTTTGAAAAAAACACTATTTTTTGCTATAATAAATATCCCAATTTAAAAAACAAAATAAAATAAAATAAAAATCTTCATCAGTTTAAGCTAATATGTATTCGTCTACATATTGTTGGTAAAAAAAAATTGCAATAAGCGTATACTGATTGGTTTGTGCAAAAGTTATAGCGCCTACAAAATAGGGGATAGGTTTTTTTTTTTTTTTTTTACTAGTAATGGTGGTGATCAGCGGTTTTTCTTTATTGGGATTGCGGCAGACAGATCGAACACTTTTGACACTTTTTTGGGACCATTGACGTTTATACAGCGATTAGAGCTAATAATAGCCACTGATTACTGAGGGGGTGGGGGGGGGTCAAGGGGTTAGGTGTGTTTCTAACTGTGAGGGGATGGGACTGACTAGAGGAGGAGCCAGATCATTGTTCCTATTTAGTAGGAACAGACTATTTTGCTTCTCCCCCCTTCTGCTCTCGTGACTGTGGGTGGCCTGTGGCGGTCTCGCCCGCCAGCCACGTGCATCGAATCCCCCGCTTAAAGGAGCCAGCGTACATATATGGCGATTTGCGCAGGAGAGCCATCCTGCCGCCGTATATTTACAGGAGCTGGTCAGTGGTTAACTAACACCTAAAATGTTGACCTTTTACATAAAATCTGTAAAGGTGATCTAACTCCAGACACCCCCCTCCCCCCTCTCTTCCCCCCGCTGTTCTTGCCTCCTGCAATCCTGAGTTGTCAGGGCTCCAGCAAGCCGGTCCAGGAATTCAAGATCCCCCAATCCTTCTCGTCTAGCACTGCCAGGACTTACCAGACGGATTCTAATTGGGCAGCACCGTCACATGGAGGGGCGCTGACCAATCAGAATCCCTCTTGTCCATCTATGCAGTGTTTTCAAATCCCAGGACCAGTGGAGCAGCTTGCAGGAGCCCTGACCATCCAGGAGGTAAGTAAAGCAGGTACCAGGGAGGTGGGGAGATTTTCTGTAAAAGGTCAACTAACTTTTTTAAAGGTCTTGTCCCTCCTCCAGCCTGTTGCTGGACAATGAAGGTAGCTCATCTTTCTGTCTTCATGCTCCTTGTGAGCAAATTAACAGACTGGCTTCTCCCTCTCCCAGTCTGATCTCTTCTGTTTAGGGGCTGCAACAGGCTAATGCCAACTCCAAAACCAGGTATTTGCACTGCTTATGTTTAAAAAAAAAAAAAAAAATACGTTTAGTGAGATACTAATTAAAAAAGAAGTGCGTTACTGTGTGTCTGTTTTTGTTTGTCCGGAGTTCATCTTTAATGTTCAAGAGTATATTTTCTCATGTAATGATTTATATACTGTACTAATTTTGCAAATACTGACACAAGGTTTTATCTGATGCCTACAGGAAAAACAAGCTCTTAAAAAGTTAGACAATTTCCGGAAAGACCATGAGAATCGCCTGGAGTCACTGCACACTACTCAGGTAAGCGTTCGTAGCTGACGCACGTCTTTATCACTGAACAGTAATTCACATGACTCCCCATATGGAGGCAAAAGCAGCCATTCATTCAGGGAAGGTCATCATCGCTGATCTGATTTTGTAGCATCGCTTTCCTAAATCTGATCTGCAATGCCTTCTGTGTCTCTATCATAAAGATTTCCACTTACTACCAGGACAGAAAATAATGGGAAATCTTTCCAACTGTGATGCAGACAAACACATTTTTAGTAGAGCGGGGAACCTCTGGCTGTATTTTTTTCATTGATTTCTATTCTTCCAATCCTGGTGACGGCTACTCTACCCTTTTTCTTGCACAGGTGTTGCAAAGACGGGAATCAAGAAAAAAATCTCTACAATGGGGTCATATACAGAAATGAGAATCTTGTAGGAATTTAAATCCTTTCCAAAGTTGAAAACAAAAGTGTGGTTGGAATTAGGACAGCTAGATTTTAGCAATGCTTATAAAGGATAACCTCCCACCATGTTTCGGGAAGCACTGTGTCTCGGTGAAGCACAGGTTCCCCCAAACTATACACTGGAGCCAGGGATGGACTGGCCATTGGGACTACAGGGAGTTTCCCGGTGGGCCGATGGCTTAGTGGGCCGGCTTCAGTGACAGCGGACCACTGCCCCCCTCCGCTCCTCTGTCTCTCCCTCCCTGCAGCGCTTACCTCCTCTCCCTCCCCACAGTGCTCACCTGGGGGGGAACAGAGAAGCAGGGGGATGACAGAGGAGCATGGGGGGGACCAGAAGGAGCACAGGGGAGGGGACAGACAGCTGACTCAACAACTATGTCCTGGGAGTTTCTCACTTCTGCCTAATCTTGTCCCATGGGGGGGGGGGGGGGGGGGGGGTCACAAACGGATTTTTTGCCCGGGTGAAATAATGTCTAGCTTCCCCACTGGTACTGCCTATAAGAGTACCAGTGCCAGCCGTTTTACTCTAATAAAGTAGAACGGCTAGTGGCTAGTTAAGGGGGAGAGAGGGCTTGGGTGGCTGGGGCGGGAGTTGTCCGGCCGCTACAGGAGAGACCTATCAAAGTGGGCCAGTCTGGATGAAGTCCAGGGCCAAATTTTTGTCCCAGCCCTGACTGGAGCCAGAAATGGTGGACATTTGCGGCTCTATATAGAATATCTGTGGGGTCACACAACCTCTGTTGAGCTCTGCTATAATGGAGAAAGGGGCAGAGAGCAGTTTGAAAAGTTTGTGGACACCTGATCATCGCACCTCTAAGAGCATGTCAGACATCCCATTCCAAAACCATGGACAATAATATTAGGTTGACCACTCTTCACCCCCCCCCTCCCCTCTCGATGCTATAACAGCCTGCTGTCTTCTGGGAAGGCCTACCACACGATTTTGAAGTGTCTCTGGAAATTTGTGCCTATTCAACCATAGGGCATTTGTGATGCTGGATACTAACTTTGACAAGAAGACCTGGCTCACAATCAGCATTTCAGTTCATCCCAAAGGTGTTCAGAATGGAAACGGTCAGGGCTGTGTGCAGGACACTTGAGTTCCTTCACATCAAACTTGTCAAGCCATTGGAGTTGGCATTGTGCACAGGGCCTGTATAGTCACGGTAGAACAGACAAGGGCCTTCCCCATATGAAGAAATAATTCCGGATGGCTGCACTTTCAAAAATCTTTTTATTGAAGCTTCATATGACAAGTGGTTGACAGATGGAGCAGGGGACAAAGAGGTAGACGCGTTTCGCGCAAATGTTCGCGCTTAGTCATTACTTCCATACTGTTCCCACAAGGTTGCAAGGGGCAATTGTCTAAAATGTATTTACATGCTGTAGTATTAACTGAACCTTTCACTGGAACTCTGTTATTTGGAGGGATGTCCACATACTGTTGGCCATACAGTAGGTGTGATGGTGAGGTGTCCTCAAACATTTGGCCGTATAGTGCACAGTGTGAGAAAAGTGGTGCGGATTTCAGTGTAAGGAGAACCATGATGGAGGGGCCCCAGTGTTTGGGAATGCTTAGGGCCCATGAGAGGGGGAATTCTAGTTCTGGAAACATGTAGAACACATTTGGACAATAAAACAAAATTCTCCTGCACTCTACCCTTGTTTTGCTGGACACGGGTAGTGTAGACCAGTCTTAAGGCAAGGTCTAGAGCAGTGGTTCTCAACCTGGGGGTCGGGACCCCCTCGGGGGTCAAATGATGATTTGTCAGGGGTCACCAAATCCTGGGCTGTTCCTGAAGCCCGCTTTTGCACCCACCCAGCAGGGCTGTCCCTGGAGCCCACAGCCGCCCACTCGGCCTCTTTGCAGCCGCCCATTCAGTTCACAACATCCCAACTCTCCCACCCCCACTCATCCCAACACCCCACCCCCAAGGAGTAGGGGAAGGAATAAAAATAGAGAATACGTGGAAAGGAAAGGAAAAGAGGGGGAACAACAAATAAAAAGGGAGAGAAAGATTGAGAGAGAGAGCAAGAAAAACGGTTAGATTGAGTGATGGGGGAAAAAAAAGAAAGAAAAAATTAGGATAGAGAGATAAAAGGGAAAGAAAGGAGAACAAAGAGTGGTACATAATTAAATGTACCATAAGGGGTTTTAATACTTCATAAATGTAAGGGTTAGGGGCGCAAATTACTTGTTTTGCTTCGGGTGCTCACATTCCACGCTACAAATTTTTTTACTGCTAGGGGTCCCCACAACTTGGGAAATTTTTTTAAGGGGTCACGGCACTAGAACGGTTGAGAACCACTGGTCTAGAGTCTTGCAGCCCTCCTCAGAGCAGTGGGTGTTCATACGCCTAGAGAAAGAAAGATAAAATGAGGGCACACCGACCTAGTGCATCACCAAAACCTTTTTATGTGGTAATGCACTAGGTTGGTGCGCCCTCCTTTTTTCTTTCCAACACATTAACACATTTGGACGCCATTAAAATCTCTTCTCTTAACACTGATATTAATGACGATCCTGGTGAGAAATCATTAAAACTAATAACTGCATGCCTCAGGGGTTTAGCTGTTTCACAGATGCAGTACAATGATGTTGGCAAATATCTCACCTGTCACTGAAACAAATGAAAAGCTCTGTCTGTTCCTGACCAATTTATCATTTTTTTGTTATACTTTTTATTTAAAAAAATGCATTACAGAGTATAATAAAACATATTCACCTTCACCAACCATGTCAAATCTCTCCCCGATAGGAAATAGACAAGTCTAAAGGAGAACTGATTGAAATGAACTTGGACATCGTTGATCGAGCGGTGCAGGTCGTGCGCAGTGCCCTGGCCAATCAGATAGACTGGTCGGAGATTGGACAGATCGTGAAGGAGGCACAAATCCAGGGGGACCCTGTTGCTCTTGCCATCAAAGAGCTGAAGTTGCAGACTAATCATATTACCATGCTGCTTAAGTAAGTGTCAGCTGTACGCATTACTTCTGTATCCCAAAATGGAACACTAACAGCCTGTGTCAGCCGGTTTTGAGCTTCACCAGCTTAACATCCGCTTTGAGACTTTTCTAAAGCCTCGTACACACGATCGGATTTTCTGACGGGAATTGTGTGTTGACAGGCTGTTGTCGGAAAATCCGACCGTTTTGTACAGTCCATCGGACAATTGTCGGATTTTTCACGGACAAATGTTGAATGGCACGCTTTAAAATTTTCCATGGAGAACGGTCCATCGAACAAAAGTCCAAAGTACAAACGCGCATGCTCAGAAGCAATGCTCACCAAACACATTAGCAGAAGGTGCCCAAAGGGTGGCGCTAAAGAGCTGAAAAACCATGTAGTACGTAACTACGTTTGTGTTTGTTGGCCGACAACTCTTTGACGTTTGTAGGCAAGACAAGTTTCTGGCCAACGTCCTTCAGACAAAAGTCAGAGGCTTTGTCTGCGGAAAATCCGATCGTGTGTATGAGGCTTTAGATCATTAAGAAATGCTTGACGTGTTCATTTGTCCAGCTTCAAACAAATTTGTAATTCCTATACTGTATATTTGAATGGGAATGCAAAACCAACAAAAGTCATCAACATGGGCCCCAACAGAGCAGTAGATCTACATCCTGGCATTGTGTGTCCTAAAGCTCAATTCATTTCACAGAAGCAGACAAGCAATTGGCTGGTTGGTTTACTAACCATGCCCATTTTCATTGTTTTATCTTTGTTCCCGTTACAGCAGTTGTGCGGGTTGTCTAAATAGAACTATGCAGATCATTAGGCACCAGTTAGGCCAGCCATACATGGTTTGAATCTTGGACAGTTCAGCAGGAATCGGCCGAGATTTGAACAGTTAATGAGCAGGAGGAATGTACCAAGTTGGTGGATTCTCTTGCGATTATCACTAGTGGCTGCTATAGCCGCTAGCGGTAATCACGGTCTGCTCCCGGCAGAGATGGTTTTCCCCCACCGGGAGAGGACAATGGCCGGGCAGGAGGGATTCCCCGCATCAACACTGTCTGTGTTGATGGGGGAATCGAGCAAATTTATTTCCTGCAACCTGTGGTTGCGGGAATAATGTTTGCTCCTTGTATGCCTTGTATCCTTGTTTACCTTAGACTTAGTGCAGACCATAATCGGCACTCGGTAACAGACCTGGCCTGTGATTCACGTGTGCCATACAGTAAAGCCAGGACATTGTCAGCACATTTCTCCACTACAGTTATATAGTACAGTTTGTTCACCAAACTATTCCCCCAGCTTGCTGATTGGACAGTGAAGGCACATGATCACTTTGAAGTTATAAGTATTCTGATTTATTCAGCTGTGCGTGCAACCTGATTTTTTTTTTTTTTCTAATCCTGATAAAGTAAGAAGACACTTACTTTGTTTTTTAAAGGGGACATTACTTTGCAGTGCTGGGTTGGATGGGTGATAAGTCCTCTTAACACATTCTGCTGCTCTTTTTCCCCCAAGTCCCTCTGCAGTTCCCCTTGCCTGGGCGAAGCATCAGACCTATAGTTAGCCAGGCAGTGGGAGCTACAGGAAGACTTGATTTGGGAGAACACATTGCAAGACTGTACCCGGCCCATCTGAGTGTAGTCTCCTTTCAGGAACCCGTTCATACTTTCTGACGAGGAGGACGAAGATGAAGAAGAGTTAAAACCAGAGTCGGAAGAGCCAAAAGGAAAGAAGAAAAAGGGTAAAAATAAGCAACAGCCAAAGAAAACGCAGAAAAACAAACCGGTTCTTGTGGATGTGGACCTCAACCTGTCGGCATACGCCAATGCCAAAAAGTGAGTCACGTGATCTTTCTACATTCTATACAAATCGCCAGGCTACAACAAGAGGTATAACATGTCCCAATGCCTGGAACTTTTGTAGGAGAGCTTGGAGTTCAGCTTTAAATAAGCAGCCAAACATGTAATGTTTCAAAGTGGTTGTGTAGGCAATCTCCTGCATTAAAGGATAAGTTCGCTTTAAATAAATAAAAATAAATGCCAATTTTTTTTTGAAGGTTAGAAAAAATGTGTATATATGTGTATAATGTGTAATGCATTGCATCAGCAGATCACTGGTGCCATGCAGGTTTTCTGCAGATCTTTCTGTGTGCCTGTACTTCTTATGGGCAAGAAGAATCAATGAACTACCACGGCTCTCCACAGCACCATGGTACTTCATTGAGAACTACAAGCCGACAGCTGCAAAGAATGTTGGAGCTTGTAGTCCATTCACACACAGAGCTGTGTGTATGACTGACGCAGCGGTGTGGGTGGAGCCCTGCACAGCTGTGCTGATTTCAAAAAGTGACAGCTAGTACAGCGAACTTATCCCTGTACTGCTGTCACAACGGGGGTTGGGCAGCGGCTGCAGCAGCATTGGGAACATTTTACATGTTCCACCCTAAATACGGGTGTTACATGTAACGTTCCCAAAGTTGAACTTATCCTTTAAGATATAAAATGTCCCAGTAGATTTATTGCCCCCTCACTTCTCTAAATACTTACCTGAGTCCTGTATCAATTCAGTACTGTGTCCATCTGCAGCAGCGCTGAATGAATCCCACAGAGACAGAAGCAGGAACCATGGGCTTCTGCTGCTGTCAATCTAATCCTGTGAGGAGAGGCCTCTGTGATAGTGAATGGCTGAGACTGCCATTCACCATTACAGAGCAGGCTTTGATTTGATGTACGACTTCCGGGTCACCTATCGCTCTTTACCGTTTGCCTGGAGCATAGATAAGCCCCCTTCCTGGCCAGCACTCACAGCGGTGGACACAGGACTACATTCCCATACAGCCTGAGTGGCTCACACTCTTATCTTGGTTTGCACTGTCCAGCCATAGATGAGCATGGTGGGTGAGCGTTATTACCCTGGGACAATAAGTGTTACTGACGGGTGAAAAAAAAGCCTGCAAAAAGAAAAAAAAATGCAGCCACCACATCTAATGACTGGTAAGCTGCAATATCTTCCATTTTTGTTTTGGGGTTTAGATACACTTTCAAATAATCCGAAAGTTCTTGGACCCATGTGTCAGATGGGCCTGTAATTGTTCTGATATCTTGTCTGTTTTCAGGTACTATGATCACAAGAGGAATGCTGCAAAGAAAACCCAGAAGACAGTGGAAGCTGCAGAAAAGGTACCTACCTGTTCAGCCAAAATCCGCTTGTGATTCCAGTTGTGTTTAATCCATAACTGATATTTTTTAAAATTTAAGGCTGAGCTCCAGAAAGAACAATTATATAAATACATTGGCCATACCTTGCCCTACCAGCAGTAATGGTGCAGAGTAGTCCTAAAACAAATGTATCTGAAATATAACAGCAGGGCAACAATTGCTTTCCATGAGCAGATGACCAGTCATGTAATAGCCCTACTGTAGTTCCGGCTTGTATTACATCTTCGAGGTGGAGTCGGTCTCTTCTTCTGACCTTCCATTTTCCAATCATTCACTCCTTTCCTTACACATTTATTCCACTCCTTTCCTTACACATTTATTCCACTCCTTTCCTTACACATTTATTCCACTCCTTTCCTTACACATTTATTCCACTCCTTTCCTTACACATTTATTCCACTCCTTTCCTTGCACATTTATTCCACTCCTTTCCTTACACATTTATTCCACTCCTTTCCTTACACATTTATTCCACTCCTTTCCTTACACATTTATTCCACTCCTTTCCTTACACATTTATTCCACTCCTTTCCTTACACATTTATTCCACTCCTTTCCTTACACATTTATTCCACTCCTTTCCTTGCACATTTATTCCACTCCTTTCCTTACACATTTATTCCACTCCACTCCTTTCCTTACCCATTCACTCCACTCCTTTCCTTACCCATTCACTCCACTCCTTTCCCTACCCATTCACTCCACTCCTTTCCCTACCCATTCACTCCACTCCTTTCCTTACCCATTCACTCCACTCCTTTCCTTACCCATTCACTTCACTCCACTCCTTTCCTTGCCCATTCACTCCACTCCACTCCTTTCCTTACCCATTCACTCCACTCCTTTCCTTACCCATTCACTTCACTCCTTTCCTTACCCATTCACTCCACTCCTTTCCTTACCCATTCACTCCACTCCTTTCCTTACCCATTCACTCCACTCCTTTCCCTACCCATTCACTCCACTCCTTTCCTTACCCATTCACTCCACTCCTTTCCTTACCCGTTCACTCCACTCCTTTCCTTACCTGTTCCCTCCACTTCTTTCCTTGTATTGCTTGAGTGACCACTACTAGCATCCCCACAGCAGTCTCAGGGCTTTAACATTTTCCCTAAAGGAGGCTTTAACAGGTAAAAGATTTACTATATTGCCAAAAGTATTGGGACACTTGTCTTTACAGGCATATGAACTCTATTGGCATCCCATCGTAGTCCATAGGGGTCAATATTGAGTTGGCCCACCCTTTGCAGCTATAACGGCTTCAACTCTTCTGGGGAAGCTGTCCACAAGGTTTAGGAGTGTGTTTATGGGAATGTTTGACCATTCTTCCAGAAGCGTATTTGTGAGGTCAGGCACTGATGTTGGATGAGAAGTTCTTGCTCACACTCTCCACTTTAATTCATCCCAAAGGTGTTCTATCTGGTTGTGGTCAGGACACTGTGCAGGCCAGTCAAGTTCCCCTAGAGGATATACACTATATTGTCAAAAGTATTGGGATGCCTGTCTTTACACCCACATGAACTTTAATGTTATCCCTTGTCTTAGTCTGCAAGACCTTGTTTTGTGCACTGGTGCGGAGTCATGTTGGAACAGGAAGGGGCCATCCCCAAACTGTTCCCATGAAGTTGGGATCATGAAATTGTCCAAAATGTCTTGGTATGCTGACAAATTACAGTAAATGTGCATTAAATATTATGGCAAGATTTTTGTTAAAGGGAATGGTCTGGCGATGGGGTCTTTAAAATATTTTATATCTATTACAGGCATTTAAGTCTGCAGAAAAGAAAACCAAACAGACATTGAAGGAGGTGCAGACCGTCACCACAATTCAGAAAGCCAGGAAGGTGTACTGGTGAGTTCAGAACTTATGTTACTGCTACACTTCATAAAAGAACAGAGGCTCAGCCATGCTTAGAGGATTGACTAAACCTTGTCACAAAGGGGCATTTGTATTACTCTGGAATTGTTATAGTGCAGCCTTACTTCTTGTAGCTATTCAGTTGGAGTTTACATTTTTATTGGGATTCTCCTTAGGCCTGTCCTCTACTAAAGGGATGCAGACACTGTAGATCTTTTCAGTAAAACATTGAGATTTTTTTTTAGATGGTTTTATATTTCAGTATATTTTATTCAATTTTAGAATAAACAGACATACAAAGCATTTAGTTCTCCCAGTGAGAGAAAACCTATCCTCATACCTATAATTTGAGTAAACGGATTGTATTATTTGTAGCTATGCCAAAACCAAATAGGGTTGGATGCAGGTCCAATAATCTGAGAAGGAGAAAGGCTGGACTGATGCTTGAAACGCGTTGGTTATTTGACCGTTATTCACCTGCATTAATAAAATCATGTTTTAGCCGTCTTTCAAGTGACCAGCCTTCTCCTTTTCACATTGACTGTATTGGAGGTTTTGCAGAGACTTCCCAGGCTAAGTGCCTTTGAGGCTGACCAGGAATTACACAGGAGGTAGTAACTCGGATGCATCTGTTCCAGGTTCAATAATCTGCCAGACCCCTAGAGGGCACTGTAAACGGATCACTGTAAACACCTTTCCATTTCAGAATTTGCTAAATAGGAGGAGAGGACATGGCAAAACAAATAACTAGTGTCCAACAAAGTTCACTAAAGTATTTGCATTATTTATGGTAGACCTAGATTGGATTTTTTTTCCTTACCAAAACGGAATTTTTAAAGACTGTTTAAGTGGTTGTTAAGCCACTATCTCATCTTTATATTATCCCCTCTGTCAGAATAGTGTCTGTGCTTTATATATTAAAAAAAAAAGCAGATTCTACCTGTTTTAACAGCATCTCCCAGTGATCACGTTACTCCAGGCTATCTGCTCTCCCCGTCTGATAGCTCTGGCGGGGCCAAGATTTCCCTTGCTAACATCAGCCGGGGAGGAGAGAGCCTGGAGTCACGTGATCGCTGAGAGACGGTGTTAACAGATAGAAATTGTCTTTCTTTTTTTATTTTATAATTTAATTTTTTTTTATAAAGCACAGGCACTAGGATACAGATTTTTATCTGACAGAGGGAATGATATTAAGGTCAGATAGTTTTGCAGCAGCAGGGAGAGGAGCAGAGCAGCGCTAGTGCGAGCTGACAGGCAGGGAGGGGAGGACAGAGGGAGACACAAAACATCTGCGGATGATGGAGGCATGCATGCTGACCACAGTTGATATATCAGTAATAATCTGTGTGTCTAAAAAAGTCCTAATTGCAGTGCCCAGAAGATTAAGTATTTATTTGATCTTTCTTTAGGTTTGAGAAGTTTTTATGGTTTATAAGCTCGGAGAACTACCTGATAATAGCTGGGCGAGATCAGCAACAGAATGAGATAATTGTCAAGAGGTATTTGCGGCCTGGTAAGTGACTTGTATTAAATCTCTTGTCTGCTCAGTGAATAGTAGGAGTTTGACGAAATAAACATTGATGTACATCTCGGGTCTAGTTTTTAGTTAGTTTGGTTTAGTTTAACCACTTGACACCAAATCGGGTACATGAACGGCTTCCACTGTTTATCCTGGGCTTATGGCTGCAGCCTTAACCCCATGTATTTTTTTTTTTTTTTTTTTTTAGATGGCGATGCTTTTTCATCTAAAAGCAATACCAGCGGCTGATTAGCCACTGGATTGCTTTTACAAGCAGCGGGTGCCCCCCCCCGCCACCCACCGGTTCTTCATTGGGCTCCCCCAAACGATCAGGAAACCCGGTGGTACAGCCAAGTTATCATGGTGCTGGCGGGGGGTGGGAAGGTCACCAGCCATCTCTATGGTCTAGGACAGGGGAAGGCAACCTCGGCCCTCCAGTTGTTTTGAAACTACGAGTCCCGTGAGACATTGCAAGACTTTGACAATCACAGGCATGACTCCTAGAGGCAGAGGCATGATGAGATTTGTAGTTTTACCACAGCTGGAGGGCTGAGGTTGCATACCCCTGGTCTAGGAGATTGGGAGCGACGGCACTATGTCACTTACAGTTAGGGCAGATGTAAACGCTAAAAAGCATGAGATAAATGATTTTATTTTTTTGATCCGATTTTTTTCCAGGGTAGAGGAGAGATCTGGTGTCTCATAGATGCCTTCAAAAGGAGGACCTGTCGTCCCTTATTTCTATCACAAGGGATATTTATGATTCCTGTAATAGGGATAAAAGTAATAAAAAAACTATTTAGTAGTAGAAGTTAAAGCGGAGTTCTGGCCACAATTTCACTTTTTAAATATAAATACCCCTGTAATACACAAGCTTAATGTATTCTAGTAAAGTTAGTCTGTAAACTAAGGTCCGTTTTGTAAGGTTGTTACAGCATTTAGACACTTTATAAAATAGAAATTGACTGGGGCCATCTTAAGTGTGGGCATCATGAAGCCAGACTGTATGACTTCCTGGATTTCAGCCTTGCAAATCTCGCACATGCTCGGTGCTGCACAAGCAGTGTCAGATCAGGTTTCAGCACCTGTGCTGTCCAAGTCACATGATTCTTTGACACTGGGGAATGCACAGACTCCTGGAAAGTTACACCCACTACATTCCCAGGAGTCTGTGCGGTGTAGGTTAGGAAGCATTAAGCACCTAGGTGCAGGAAGTGGGAAGATTAACTATTCTGCCTAGCAACAACACTTTGAAGGCATCTAAAAAAAAAAAAAAATTTCTTTATCGTACATCACGGGACACAGAGCGGCATTCATTACTATATGGGTTATATGGAGTACCTTCAGGTGTAGACACTGGCAATCTCAAACAGGAAATGCCCCTCCCTATATAACCCCCTCCCATAGGAGGAGTACCTCAGTTTTTACGCCAGTGTCTTAGGTGTTAGTCATGGTTTAGCTTGCCTCCACATCCTTGGGATTAGGTGAGCTAACCGGTTCTGTCCAAAAAAGCCTCAGCGCTAAAGTGGTCAGTAACCGGACCCCAAACCCTTGGGGTATAGCCCATAATGCTTTTCTTTTTAGAGAGCTGGACCCTGGGCCCAGAACTTAGAAACCTTTGGGTGCCTAATGTTTCTGTTGCCAGAGTGCTATATGGGCCCAGGACAGTGGATCCTTCATAGGAACCCAGGGCCTGAAGGTCTAGACATCCCCACCGAGATGGGGGAAGATTGGGCCTCTTGCTTGGCAAAGTCCTGCGGCATGGAGCAGGTAAGTGAGGGGAAAAACTTGCGGAACTTGGTTCTTAGCAGGTTTTTTCTGGGGGGTCACAGGGGACATGCCTAAAGTTATGCACTGCATCTGGCAAACTAGTCACATATCATAAAGATAGGATGGCTCTATATGTATTATTCCCCATAAGATGTGACCTCCCTTGTAGTGTTGGAAAAGCATTGAGTGGGGCCTGTGATATAAAAGTATATGTGTGTGTCAGAGAGCTGTGCTTACCTGCAAGCCTCCAGGCGATGCTCCATTCAGTCTTCCTCCTCACGGCCTGCAAAGCAGGCAAAACGCCGACCTCCTCATGGTTCCAGGCTGCAGGCTGCAGTTTGCTGGAGCAGAGAGGTCCCTTCCTCCCAACCCCACCCCCCCCCTGTCGGGAGGGGCATTTCCTGTTTGAGATTGCTGGGGGGGAAGGGCGGGTCAGTGGCTTAAGGAAGGGGCGGCCCTTCCTTGTTTGTTCCATATAGCTCATTCAATACTTTGGAACTGAGGAGGAAAGACCAGAACGGCAAGCACGGGGCGCCGAGGACACACAGTGGCCAGAAAGAATATTGCAGTCTTCAGAAAGACTGTTTTCAAGCCTAGGAATAGGCTGTTTCTTTTCCATCTCATAGTTTTTCTTGCAATACTACTCAGGGGGACAGAATGTTTTTTCTTTCCTAGATTTGAAAAAAAAAAAAAGTGTCATCTAGGGGAGAGGAAGCATTTTTTATCCCCCAAACAGGTGTTTGGGCATTTAACTATTTATAAGTCCCAGGTACCAATAAGTAGCAGGTGTACCTCGGTATTGTACCATGGCATCAAAAAACAAGGGTACAAGAGGTGGGGATTCCCCCAGAGAGTCTGAGGTCTCGGACAATGCTATGCCGCTGCTTTCCCCACAGGGAGCCTTGGGGCCATCGGGATCTGGGGCTGGAGCTGACGCGGGTCAGTCCAACCCTAAGATGGTCACGGAGGAGGTATTACTCACCTCTTTAAAAGAGATGCAGTAAAGCATGGGTAAAATGATAGCCGCAGCTATGCGGGGCAGTAAGCGGAATAGATCTCCATCGCCCGAGCGCGGACCCTCAGAAGAGGAGGTCCTTTCCTCAGGGGAATTGGACGACCTCTTGGACAAGGACCAAGTAGGTTCAGGGATCGAAGATCCGGATACAGAGGAGTCTGGGGCAGTCTCCCTGAGGGAGAGCTGGTGGATTCAAGGATTGTCGGACTTGGTCCATAGGGCATTCAACTTGCCAGTACCAGATCTCCAGGTATCGACGGTTTCAGCTTTGGGCTCACTGAGGGCGCCTCAAAGCAATGCTGTGTTTCCGATCCATCCTCTATTAGAGGGAGTTTTGTTCCAAGATTGGAACAAGCCAGATAAGATCTTCTTACCACCTAAGAAGTTCTCTGTCCTATATCCTATGGAAGAAAAATTTTCCAAAAGATGGGCTACTCCTGCAGTGGACGCAGCCATCTCATGTGTTAACAAATCGTTAACATGCCCTGTAGAAAACATACAGGTGTTCAAGGATCCAGTTGATAAGCGCTTGGAAGCACTACTTAAGAACTCCTTCACTACTGCAGGGGCAGTAGTACAGCCAGCTGTGGCTGCGATTGGGGTCGCTCAAGCATTATCGGATCAATTTAAGCAGATGCTTAAACTTATTCCTGCCCAGCAGGCAGAAGAATTTTCGGATGTCCCTAAGGCCATATGTTTTACGGTAGACGCAATCAAGGATTCTATCCAGCAAGCGTCACGTTTATCGTTATCCCTTATCCATATGAGAAGACTCTTATGGTTAAAAAGCTGGGAGGCTGAGCCCCCATGCAAGAAGCTCCTGGTAGGGTTCCCCTTCCATGGAGGACGACTCTTCGGAGAAGACCTAGATAAATACATTCAGACCATTTCAAACGGCAAGAGTACTCTCTTGCCAACTAAGAAGAAGGTTCAGGGGCCTGCGTTTAAACGACAGTATTCCCCTGGGCAGGGGCCCTCTAATGCCAAGCAGTATCGACGGCCTCCTGCAAAAGCAAACTTCGGCTTCAACAGCAAATCACAAGGACAGGCTGTTAGAGGCAAAAGGCAGTGGTTTCGCAAACCAGCAAAACCAGCCCCCAAGCCAACCTTATGAAGGGGCGCCCCCACCCACGAAGGTGGGGGGAAGGCTGCGACTCTTTTCAGAGATTTGGGAAGCCAGCATTCCCGACGAGTGGGTACGGTCTTCCGTGGCCACAGGCTACAAATTAGATTTCCTAAGGTTTCCTCCTCCTCATTTCCAGGAGTCGAGGATTCCAAACGATCCGCCTCGGATTCCGGCCAGTCCTGGAACAGGGGCTGGGTTTCTACTCCAACCTATTCATCATCCCCAATGGAGATGTCAGGCCAATTTTGGACCTAAAGATGGTAAATGCATATCTAAAGATCCGCTCATTTCGGATGGAATCCGTGCGGTCAGCAGCTGCCACACTCCAGAAGGACGACTTCATGGCGTCCATAGACATAAAGGATGCCTACCTTCATGTTCCAATTTATCAGCCACATCAAAGATATCTACGCTTCATGGTGGCTTCGCGTCACTTCCAATTCGTGGCGCTTCCCTTCGGGTTGGCTACGGCCCCCCGGGTGTTCACGAAGGTCCTAGCTCCGATCCTAGCCAAGCTAAGGATCCAAGGGGTCACGATCCTAGCATACCTGGACGACCTCCTAGTCATAGACCACTCGTCTCCCGGCTTGGAGCGAGCAGTGGCCCTCACGGTCCAATACCTCGAGAGGTTCGGCTGGGTCCTAAATCGAGAAAAGTCAGCTTTCCAGCCCACAAGGCAGTTGGAATATCTCGGCATGAGATTAGACACAGAACAACAAGGAGTGTTCCTACCTCTGAGGAAGGTAAAAGCCATCAAGGAATTAATCCTACTGGTTCTAAGCAAGAAAGAACCGACTATTCGCCTATGTATGAGGTTACTAGGCAAGATGGTGGCCACGTTCGAGGCGGTACCATACGCCCAGAGCCACACTCGCATCCTACAGGCAGCCATCCTGTCAGCATGGAGCAGAAGGCCACAGGCCTTGGATATCCCGTTGCCGCTCTTATCAAGAGTCCGACAAAGTCTGTGTTGGTGGTTAGACCCTCAGAATCTACTGAAGGGGAAGTCTTTCAGCCCAGTGGCTTGGAAGATAGTGACCACAGACGCCAGCCTGACGGGCTGGGGAGCAATTTTGGATGGTTGCACTCGCCAAGGTACTTGGGCAAAGCCAGAGAAGCAGTTGCCCATCAACATCTTGGAGCTCAGAGCTGCTCGACTAGCCCTCAGGGCTTGGACGTCAAAATTGCAGGGGTTCCCGGTGAGAATTCAATCAGACAATGCCACGGCCGTGGCATACATAAATCACCAAGGGGGAACCAGGAGTCAAGCCGCTCAGAGAGAGGTGAGCTTGATTCTCCTATGGGCAGAGGCGCATGTGCCCTGCATATCGGCAATATTCATTCCAGGAGTGGACAACTTTCAGGCGGACTTCTTAAGCCGCCAGACTCTATGGCCGGGGGAATGGTCTCTGCATCCACAAGTCTTTCAAGCACTCTGCCAAAGATGGGGAGTGCCGGACGTGGATATCATGGCATCGAGACTCAACAAGAAACTAGACAGGTTCATATCCCGCTCAAGGGATCCGATGGCCTGCGGAACCGATGCGTTGGTTTGCCCTTGGCATCAGTTCAAACTTCTTTATGCGTTTCCCCCGCTCCAGTTACTACCCCGCCTGCTGCGCAGGATCAGGGTGGAGCACATACCAGTCATCCTGGTAGCTCCAGCATGGCCCAGAAGGGCATGGTACTCACTCATCCTAAAGATGGTAGTGGGAGACCCTTGGACTCTTCCTCTACGGCCAGACCTGCTATCGCAAGGTCCGATCCTCCACCCTGCCTTACGGCATCTAAATTTGACGGCCTGGAAGCTGAATCCCTGATTCTCAGGGGTAGAGGTCTGTCTCAGAAAGTAGTCTCTACCCTAATCAGAGCCAGGAAACCGGTCTCTAGGGTGATTTATTACAGGGTCTGGAAGGCCTATGTAGGCTGGTGTGAGTCCAAGCGATGGCTTTTCTCGCAAATTTACCATCGATAGAGTATTAAGTTTTCTCCAGCTAGGAGTGGATAAAGGATTGGCATTAAGCACAATCAAAGGACAGATTTCTGCTCTGTCAGTGTGGTTTCAGCGGCCGCTGGCCACCCACTCGCTGGTTAAGACCTTCCTTCAAGGGGTCTTACGTATTAGACCTCCAGTTAAATCCCCGCTTTGTCCGTGGGATTTAAATCTTGTTCTGTCAAGTTTACAGAAACAACCGTTTGAGCCGTTGGCTGAAATTCCTTTGGTTCTACTGACAAGGAAGTTAGTATTTTTGGTTGCCATAGTTTCCGCAAGAAGAGTTTCGGAGCTAGCGGCCTTATCCTGTAAGGAACCATATCTTGTTTTTCATAAGGACAGGGTCGTTCTCCGCCCTCATCCTTCCTTCCTACCGAAGGTCATATCCAGTTTTCATTTGAACCAGGATTTGGTATTACCATCCTTCTTCCCTAAACCTACTTCCAGAAAGGAAGGGTTGCTGCATACCTTGGATATTGTCAGGGCCATGAAGGCCTATCTTAAAGCTACAAAGAAGATCCGGAAAACAGATGTGCTGTTCATTCTACCGGAGGGGCCCAAGAAGGGGCAGGCAGCTGCAAAGTCCACCATTTCTAGGTGGATTAAGCAATTAATCACTCAGGCCTACGGCTTGAAAGGGTTGCCTCCTCCAGTATCATTAAAGGCTCATTCTACTAGAGCCATGGGCGCCTCCTGGGCAGCACACCACCAGATCTCTATGGCTCAAGTTTGCAAGGCGGCAACCCGGTCTTCTGTCCACACGTTTACAAAATTCTACAAGTTGGACGTAAGAAGGAATACTGATACTGCCTTCGGGCAGGCAGTGCTGCAGGCTGCAGTTTGAGACCCTCGGATTCCGGGGGCTCCTCTTTTTTGAGTTAAATTTAAAATTTAAAATTATTTTTCTCAACTAAGTTGGATTTATTATGATTTGAGTATATCTCTAAATTAAATCCTTTTGTCTTGGAGATGTTCTCCCTCCCCTCATTGTAAGCATTGCTTTGGGACATCCCATATAGTAATGAATGCCGCTCTGTGTCCCGTGATGTACGATAAAGAAAAAGAGATTTTTAATACAGCTTACCTGTAAAATCTTTTTCTTGGAGTACATCACGGGACACAGAGCTCCCACCCCTCTTTTTTGAGGACCATTTTGGGAGGCATACTGCTTGCTACAAAACTGAGGTACTCCTCCTATGGGAGGGGGTTATATAGGGAGGGGCATTTCCTGTTTGAGATTGCCAGTGTCTACACCTGAAGGTACTCCATATAACCCATATAGTAATGAATGCCGCTCTGTGTCCCGTGATGTACTCCAAGAAAAAGATTTTACAGGTAAGCTGTATTAAAAATCTCTTTTTCGTAAAGAACTAATGACATTTTTTTAAAACTACTTATGTAATGTTATATTTATGGGTGGAACTCCACTTTAATTTGGAATGTTGTGTAATATTGACATTTCACTGCTCATCCAAACCGCTTCTTCAATTCTGATGAGTGTCAGGAAGGTCAATGTGCTCTTATTCCTTTTGCCGATGTCGGGATGTTTATTACACTCGTTACAAATAAAGCTGTTCGGATGAGCATCGAAGTCCAGTATAATCTCAATAATTACTGCTAGCAATACCATGACCTGGATGAATCTTTAGACATGCTGCCATCTTGTGCTTAGTTCTCTGTGGGCTGGCATTGACTCTTCTTCCTGAGAGCCTAAACAGGCAAGACTTGTGAAGTCCACATTACCCTCCTGTGACAGGACCCACTGTCACTGCTGGTACTGTACATACCATGTGACCCGTACCATGTTGTAAGTCACATGACCATACCACAGACTCGTACCTCATTAGGTGATCGTTGTATTGTGGCTCTGTACATATTAGTGTAATGTTCTGTACTCTAAAGGAGATGTATCCATTACTACCAGCTTCAGTTTTATACTATTTGAATTAATGGCACAATGTTCTTCACAGAGGCCTAACCCCTTTGTCCCCATCCAAACGACATAAGCTGGTAAAATGAAAATTGAGACCACAGAGATGGTCAGCGTATTATACAATGATTGTACATGACTGTGTTTTCTTCTGTATGAACAGGGGACATCTATGTTCACGCAGATCTGCATGGAGCGACCAGCTGTGTCATTAAGAATCCTACAGGTAACTATCTTTCTACTGGAGGGGCTAATTAAAACAGTTGAACTTCACAGTGAGTGGCTGTGTCTGTACAGCAGCACGACATGTCAGCACTACAACACACCAATGAGAAACTCTCGCTCTCCTCCCTACTGAACAGTTATAGAGGCAAACACAGGTCCTGTTTCCAGTATTGTTTCCATGTGCAATAAGAGGGCAGGGGACAGTCCTGAAAGGAAACGACCACTAACTGCATTGAATGTGTTGCATCACTCACCTGACTGACTTAAAGCGGTTGTAAACCGCATAAACTTTTTTTTTTTTTTCCCAAACCTGCAATGCAAAAGGCATAATAGGCTAGTATGCACTGCATACTAGCCTATTATGAAATACTTACCTCGGAACGAGGTGTGTACCACTTACCTGGTCCACGCCGAGCAGGATGTCATCTTGCTCCGGCGTGTCTTCCGGGTATCGCCGCTCCAGCGCTGTGATTCGCTGGAGCGGCGATGACGTCACTCCCGCGCGTGCGCGCGGGAGATTTAAAATCGGCAGGGTCCGGCGGATGCCGGTCTTTCAGCCGTGGATTCCCCCCTGCGCATGCGCCGCCTGCATTGCGGGGGGAATATCTCCTAAACCGTGCAGGTTTAGGAGATATTCTCCTTACCTACAGGTAAGCCTTATTATAGGCTTACCTGTAGGTAAAAGTCCAAATAGTGGGTTTACAACCACTTTAATACGTTTACTTTGGCATTAAATACCGGTGTTATGGCAGAAGCTAGCTGCTATAAGCCCAGTATCGCTTTTTACTGTGGGTGATCTGGCATTGGATAAAAGTGGTCCCACGGGCAGATTTGCCACAGGAGAGGTGCCTCCCGCCGCTTTCTGGTCATAAACCCAAAAGTGATCTGATGCAGGAAGTAGAGTGAGGGCAAGATGGCCACCACTCGGCTCTATGCTCTAAGAGGACCAGAGCAACCTCTAACGTCACTTCCAGTTCTCGGGCTTAAACAAATGTTTTATGTATGCTTTTAGGGCTGGTTAACACCACAAAATCGCACTCTAGATGCTTTTTTTGCATGTATTTGAGGTGCTTTTTTTTTTTCCTGTTATTTTTTTTACACTGTAATAGGGTCCAGTGCTTTTTTGATGCATTTCAGTGCATTTGTTATGCTTTTTTCTGGAACTGAAAAGCCTTATGCCGTACACACGACCGTTTTTTGGGTTGTAAAAAATGACGTTTTTTTTTTAAATGTCTTTAACCACTTCCTTACCGCGTCATTGTGAAATGACGGCGGCAGGAACCCCTCCTCGATCCAGGAAGACGTCATATGACGTCCTGGGCTTTCCGGGTGGATATCTGAATGATGCCTGCAGCTAGAGGCATCATTCAGATATCCTTCTCTCCTGCCGGCGATTCTGCACAACGTAAGAACGATCATAGCGGCGATTCCGCCGCTAGATCGTTCTTATAGGCGGCGGGAGGGGACATCCCCCCCCCCTCCCGCGGCCATCCGGTGCTTCTCCGGGCTCTCCCGTGCCATTGGGGGCCCGGAGAACGAATCGTCCGGCGCTGGCAGGAAGCATAGAGATGACTGGTGACCAGATGGTCACCAGTCATCTCTATGACCGTCGGAGGACCCGGGCGCGATGTGATGACGTCACGCCCGGGTCCCCGTAAGTAAACAAAGCCGCAATTGCGGCTGCTAAGCAACCGTAAGCATGAGATTGGTGAATTTTTTTTCACCGATCTCATGCTTTCGAGCCTGGAGGAGAGATGTGCGGTCTTATTGACCCCGCATCTCTCCATAAAGAGTACCTGTCACACACATTCCTATTACAAGGGATGTTTACATTCCTTGTAATAGGAATAAAAGTGATAATAAAAAAAAAAAAAAAAAAGTGTGAAAAAAAAAAAAAAGAAATAAAAAATATTTTTTTTAACGCACCTGTCCCTGGTAGCTCGCGCACAGAAGCGAACGCACACGCAAGTCCCGCCGACATATGTAAACGCCGTTAAAACCACATATGTGAGGTATCGCCGCGTGCGTTAGAGTGCCAGCAACAATTCTAGCACTAGATCTCCTCTGTAAATCTAAACTGGTAACCTGTAAAAAATTTCAAAGCATTGCCTATGGAGATTTTTAAGTACCGAAGTTTGGCGCCATTCCATGAGTGTGCGCAATTTTAAAGCGTGACATGTTGGATATCTATTTACTCGGTGTAACATCATCTTTCATATTTTACAAAAAAATTGGGCTAACTTTACTGTTTTGTTGTTTTTTTAATTCATGAAACAATTTTTTTCCAAAAAAAAAGGCGTTTGAAAAATTATTGCGCAAATGGCGTGCAAGATAAGACGTTTCAATGACCGTCGTTTTATTCCCTAGGGTGTCTGCTAAAAAAACATATATAATGTTTGGGGGTGCTGTGTAATTTTCTAGCAAAAAAAATATGATTTGTACATGTAGGAAAGAAGTGCCAGAATAGGCCCGGTATGGATGTGTGTATAACTGCCCTGTATGGAAGTGGTTAAAAACGATCGTGTGTGGGCTCCAGAGCATTTTTCACGATGTAAAAAAAAATGGGCATTAAAATTTTCGAACATGCTCTAATTTTTCACTACGTTTTTAACGTCGTAAAAAATGGTCGTGTGGGCTTTTAACGACGTGGAAAAAAACGCGCATGCTCAGAAGCAAGTATTGAGACGGGAGCGCTCGTTCTGGTGAAACTAGCGTTCGTAATGGAGTAAGCACATTCACCACGCTGTAACAGACTGAAAAGCGCAAATCGTCTTTTACTAACGCAAAAGCAGCCCAAAGGGTGGTGCCATCCGAATGGAACTTCCCCTTTATAGTGCCGTTGTACGTGCTGTACGTCGCCGCGCTTTGCTAGAGCATTTTTTTTTTCACAATTGTGTGTAGGCAAGGCCGTTTTAACGATCGGGTTGAAAAAAAACGTTTTTTCTAGACCATTAAAAATGTTATTTTTTACAACCCGAAAAACGGTCGTGTGTACGCGGCATTAGGCCTGACTGCATTGGTGCAAACTATGCCATTGGAAACCATATAACCTACTTTACATGCGTTTTTTGATGCAGCACAAAATGCACGTGACTGCATGTGGTATGAACAGGCCCTAAAAGGTAAATGAGAGATTGGAGGTCTTTTTGACCCCTAGATCTCTCAATAAACAGACCCTGTCATGCTTATTTCTATTACAAGGAATGTTTACCCTTAACCTGTTAAAATTAACCTGTAACCTGTTAAAATTTTAAAGCGTTGCCTATGGAGATTTTTAAGTACCATAGTTTGTCGCCATTCCGCGAGCGTGTGCTATTTTAAAGCATGACATGTTGGGGGTATCTATTTACTCGCTGTAACATCATCTTTTCACATTATACAAAAAAGTTGTGGTAACTATTTTTTTTATTCATTTAAGTGTATTTTTTCCCCTAAGACCATTTGAAAGACCGCTACGCAAATGCAGTGTGACATAAAATATTGCAACAATCGCCGTTTTATTCTCTAGGGTTTCTGCTAAGAAAAAAAATATACTGTTTGGGGGTTCTAAGTATGCAACAGTAAGAATACTTTACTTCCTTTCTTTCTTCATCCTTCTCCTATAGGTGATCTAATACCACCTCGTACCCTCACGGAGGCTGGCACCATGGCAGTTTGCTATAGTGCTGCTTGGGATGCCCGAGTTATTACCAGTGCCTGGTGGGTTCATCACAATCAGGTAACGTGCCACGTCAGGCCTTTTCAATCCTTGGCTTTAGAAGTACGATTCTCCTTCATTACAAGATGTCTTAACAAAAACACCATCTGCAATGGCAGTTCCCATATCTTTATCCCGGCAGTTTTCTTTAATTATAAGACAAAACCAGAGAAAATTCCCAGCTTAACTCACCAACCAGCCTGCTTACCAAACAAATTAACCTAACAGTAAGCGGTTGCTTAGCGACCAGCGCACGCACATATACGTCTACAATGGCACGGGCAGGCAAATGGGGTACCTGTACGTCCCTTTAAATTTGCTACCGGAGGTGCGCCCGGCACGTGAGTGTGCTCGCGGTTCTCGGGAACTCGATGTTCCCAGGCGGCCTGCAATTGCGGTAGGCAAAGGCAGAACAGGGGGATGCCTTTGTAAAGCAGACATTCCCCTGTTCTGCCTAGTGACATGTCACTGATCAAATGTTCCCTGTGATCAGTGAGGTGTCACTGGTAGCTCCTCCCTCTAACAGTTAGAATCACTCCCTAGGACACACTTAACCCTTTCAGCGCCACAGATTGAACCAAATAGTGTCCCCTGCAAAAGTGTGACGCGGTTCTGCGATTGATTCCTAAAGAGGCCTTTGCTGACAGTTTCCAGAAGCTTTATGAAGGCTTCCAAAAGTGTGTTGTGAAGGATGGCGAATATTTTGAAGTCCAACTGATACCATTCACCAAACTTTTTAGACACACCTCATAGGACACCTACAGCAAAAAAGAAAACCTGACGGGTTTTAATCTGCCCCTACTCTATACTGAAAGGCCTTAGTTTGTGCACCTCGTCCTGTATTACCATTGGTTTCCTTGCTTTTAGGTGTCCAAAACCGCACCGACTGGAGAGTACCTGACAACAGGAAGCTTCATGATCCGAGGTAAGGAGAAGCAGGAAGTATCTGTCAGCGGCCATATTGTATTCTGACATTGGTGCTTATTTTCTCACGTGTGTTGCTGTCTGGCACCAAGGCAGAAACCTAGGAGAAGGCCCAGCTGTATCTATCGTGTGAAGTTAACTTTTATTTTATTATATATTTCTTTATTTTTTGTTAGGAAAGAAGAATTTCCTCCCTCCTTCCTACCTGATGATGGGGTTTGGGTTTCTTTTAAAGGTCAGTTAATCAGAAAACTGAAACGTTTGTCACTTTCTAAATTTAAACTCAAGAGAAAACATTTTGTTTGCTTTGGATAGAGAAGGGGAGTGGTAAAACCTTGGTCAGGTTTTTTTTGCTATGTACAAGAGAATTGCGGATTCTCTATCCGTATTTCATTCCGTTTCAATCTCGGTTCTAGTATAGGAAAAGATTTATTTTATGGCAGCTCTCCAAGGTGTAGCCGTTTTAGGAAAGCTCGGTCTCGGGTAAACTTTAGATATATTGTGTAAAGTCCTGAAGTGAATTCTTTTTAAAGTCACATACACCTAAAGCTCATGTGTTTTGGGCTATCAAATGGTTCCCATTCTTTAGGGCTTGTCAGTTGGTGAAAGAAAACCCATAGAAAACTGGCTTCTAGAGGAGAGCCTTTTACTCTTCATTACAGAATTTACTCTCCAGGATAACGATCAGTCTTTCTCAACCAGGATTCCTCCTGAGGTTAATAGGGATTCCTAGAGCAACAAGCCGTTTTTGCCTGTCATTTTTAATGAGGCAAATATAATAAATCGCTGAATGTTAGTTAACCACTTCCATACCAGGCACTTGCGCACCTTCCCGCCCAAGCCAATTTTGAGCTTCCAGCACTGTCGCACTTTGAATGACAATTGCGCGGTCCTGCAACGTGGCTCCCAAACAAAATTGGCGTCCTTTTTTCCCCACAAATAGAGCTTTCTTTTGGTGGTATTTGATGACCTCTGCGATTTATTTATTTTTTTTTTTTTTTGCGCAACAACTAAAAAAAGACAGAAAATTTTGAAAAAAAAATATGCTTTTATTTTTTTCTGTAAATTTTTTGGTAAATAGGTAAGTTTTCTCTTTCAATTACGGGCACTGATATGGCGGCACTGATGGGCACCGATGAGATGGCATTGATGGACATCGATGAGGTAGTACTGACGGGCACAGATGAGGTGGCACTGATTGGCGGCGCTGGTATGCGGCACTGATGGGCACACATAGGCGGCACTGATGGGCACACATAGGCGGCACTGATGGGCACACATAGGCGGCACTGATGGGCACACATAGGCGGCACTGATGGGCACACATAGGCGGCACTGATGGGCACACATGGGCGGCACTTATGGATACTTATGGGTGGCACAGATGGGCACTGATAGGTGGGCACTGGGCATGGATGGGCACTGTGGGGTGGCACTTATGGACACTTGGGGTGGCACTGATGGACATTGTTTGGCAGCACTGATCTACCCATGTTGCCAGTCAGTGCCCATTTGTGGGCACTGATTGGCATCTTTTTTTTTAAAAAAAAAAAGCTTTTCTTCTTCTTTTTTTTTTTTTTTTTTTTTTTTGTGCATGCTTTTTTTTTGGCCCACTTTGGTGGTCCAGGGTGGGCTTCCCTGGTGGTCCATGTGGCGATCCGAGGGGGGGCTGCGCTGATAAACAATCAGCGTGAACCCCCCCTGTCAGAAGAGCCATCAACGGCTCTTCCTGTTTACATCGTGATCAGCAGTGGTTGGACACGGCTGATCACGTGGTAAAGAGTCTCCGCCGGAGTCTCAGCAAATCAGGAGGGAGAGTTACGGACGGCCAAGCCACTCGTGGACTTTGCTGGACAGAAAGGGGGCTCGGGTAAGTATTATGGGGTGCTAGGGAGGCTGCCTTTACAACTCCCTTAAAAACGCTGGTAGCTGCAACATGTTCTATTCTTCTAGGTGGATGAGACTTGTGTTTGGAGGCATAAAGGGGAGCGCAAGGTGAAACTGAAGGATGAAGACCTGGAAAGTGTGACGGGAAGTAACTCGGAGCTTGCAGCAGAAGAAACTGAGGCTTTAGGTGAGGGTGTAGAACTGTACCGCCCTTCTGTAAGTCCATCATTTTTTAGACCTGTATTTTAAATAAAGGATTGACAAAAAAAACAAGAATCTCTTGAATCGCTAGCAAAAGCTGCTCCCGCTTCTCACTGCCACATTATATACTAAATCTGCCATAAAATCTGGTGTCTGAGTGTGTTTGTCGTGTCTGTTTTCAGAGGCCCCAGAAGATGGAAGTGAAGACAGCAGTGAGGAGGAACAAGAAGAGGAATCGCACGATAACGACCTGCAGGATAATTTTGCAGAAGGGACAGCTGAGGTCACAGAGACATCAGGCCATGAAGAATTCAAAGAAGATGTACACTCAGAGGAGGACAGCGATAATGAAAGCTTACATTCTGCAGAAGACAACCACACCAATAAAGAGGAGGATGGAGATGAACAGACGGACTTCCCTGACACCTCCATAGACCTCTCACATCTTCAGACAAAGAGGTTACTGGGTTTTGTAGACTTCCTTAGTCATTTAAAGTAGCTGGTCCCTTTTGCAGATATAGCCATGTAAAACATTGAAAATGAGTGCCTATACTGTTGAACCACTTCCCAACCATGCTATAGCCGAATGGACGGCTTCAGCACACTGGCCAGTTCTGGGAGGGCAGTTCTGGGTGGGCATCTTATGATGCCCTCCAGTTATCGCGCCCGCTGAGGCACGCTTTGATCGCTGTGTCCTTGGGACACAGCTGATCACCGATTTGAGTAAGGGGCCAATCACAGCAGCCTTTTACCACATGATCAGCTGTGTCCAATCACAGCTGATCACAATGTAAACATAAGCCTGTTATTGGCATTCCTTTCCTCACGCTGAGGGCAAGGGGAGAGCCGGTAGCCAGCTTGTCTGAAAGGGACATCTACACTGATAATCAGGGCAACCCCAACAGTGCCCATCAGCGCACATCAGTGGAGAAAATTTTTATAACAAACTATGAAAAACGTTTCTTTTTTTTTTTTTTCAAAATTTTCAGTCTGTTTTTGTTTAGCAAAAAATAATTAACCCAGTGGTGATTAAATAATGCCAAAAGAGAGCTCTGTGTGAAAATGATAAAAATGTCATACGAGTACAGTATTGCATAACCGTGCAATTGTCATTTATAATGTGCCAGCGCTGATAGCTGAAAATTGGCCTGGGCAGGAAGGGAGTAAAAGTGAAGTGCCCAGAAGGAGAAGTGGTTAAAATCCAGGAATACACGATCTCACTCTGCTCTGCACATGCTCAGTTGCTCTCTGTTTTTGTGCCAAATTTGTAGAGGCCGGTCTGCTGAAAGCCTAATGCCCCGTACACACGACCGGGATTCCCGATGGGAAAACTGCCCAAAAACCGCCGGACAAAAAGAGAACCTACTCTTTCTTTTTTTCCTGCCAGGATTCCCGGTGGACTTTTTCTTGTCAGGAAAAACTCAGATGGAGCATATGCAAGGCCGGGATTCCCGGCCAAAAGCTCTCATCAGAGTTTTCCCGTCGGAAAACACGCTCATGTGTATGGGAGAGCAGGTTCTTGGTTTTCCTGTCTGGATTTCCGACAGACCGTGACTTGTTGGGGATCCCAACAGTGTGTACAGGGCATATGAATTTACTGCTGTTCAGGGGCTCTGGGCTTCAGCAAAATGGCAGCCTCTAGCAAGAAGAGACGATGCTTTAGGCAATTGACAGCGCGCACTCAGTTTGTAAGCATAATAATGTGGCATGTATGTTCCTTGCTAAAGAACGTCATTTTTTATTTTTTATCTGTAACCCCCCCTGGTCCAATTTTTACCAGTGTCCCGCGATCCCCCGTTCTCAGACATCGGGACTTGGCTTCTGGTCCAGAGATTTAAAATCTCCACAGCTTAATCTTTTATCTGTACCTGTTGAAAGGCATTCTAATTGGTCAGCACCGTCGCATGAATGGCGCTGATCAATCAGAATCCATCTAGCCCGTCCTGTCAGTGCTAAAGGAGAGAGGAGAAAGCCAGGAGGATTACATATCCCCAGACCAGTGAAGTGGAGTCCTGGTGTCTGACAGCAGGGGACCAGGGGGGAGGGGGGTGAGGAGGGGCCAGTGTAGGTTCACTTTACAGATTTTCTGTAAAGGTGAACTTACCCTTTAAACTCCCCCCACCCCCTTTAGCCTTTTATTTCTGTATGTGTCCCCATTGGAAATGTTCTCATTCAAAATCTCATTCTATCCAAAACTTTCTGCATTGCACTATTTGTTGCATAAAATAACTTATTTTACTACAAGACCCAACATAACTGATGCTGTCTCCATAGGACCATGGCCAAGCCAGCAGCTGCAGAGCTTGCGCAACCTCCAGCTGCGGTAAGAATCTGAATATTTGCTTCCTTCTATAAAATATATTTTTTTATTTCTATCCTCCTTTTATTCAATTTTTTTATTTCCATTAGAATGACAAGTCAGTTGGTTGCAAACATTTATCAGCTAAAGAAAGACGGTAAGAAAAACCTCATCTAACCAGCAATTAGTTCTAGATGTGAAAATGGCACATACATATAGTTCAGTTCTTAAAAATATCTGAATTTACTTTCCAGCCAATCAGATTCAAATATATGCATTGAAGATTGGTATTTTTGTTTATAGTATTGTTAGAACACATTGATAAGGCTCAGTATAGTATAGTTCTAAACCATTTACATCTGTGTTGTGGTCATATGTGAATCAGTAAGGATTTATTCTCCTTTTCTTTTTCTTTTTTTTCCTTTTTTTATCAGTGAACTGAAAAAGAAAAAGAAACCGTATGATTCAGAAATATCTCAACCGTTGGAAGATGCAGACAAGATTGATAAGACGACTGCCAAGTCTCTTCCACAAGAGGGCGCCGTGCAGCCATCGGTAAAAAGAGGGCAAAAGGTATGAATTATCTGAACTATTTGGTTGCCAACTGTAATCTCCTGGTTTACACAATTAGCTGGGAGTTGACAGTCTTCACAGTACAGAGATTAGCACATTTCATAAGAGACAATCTATATATTAGGATATACAAAACAGGGTAATAAAAGTGAGCCAGATAAGGTGAGCTATGGAAGCAGAGGAGGGGGTAAAGGCACCTCTATTACATATTTTGTCTTGGCATTTTGCTAATCCTCTGTGTATCAGTACTGCTTGTACTAAAGCAGGGGTAAAAATCACTCACAACCGACATCTACTCATCCAGATCTTCCTATTTTCAGTCCCTGATGAAGGAACCCCCTTGAAACACATTGCCCCGGATTCACAAAGGCTTACGCCGACGTATCTACAGATACGCCGCGTAAGTTCCCTGATGCGCCGTCGTATCTATGCGCCTGATGCTTGAAATAAGATACGCCTGAATTTCGGCTCCATCCGACCGACGTAAGTCTCCTACGCCGTCGTATCTTGGGTGCATATTTACGCTGACCGCAAGGGGCGCTTCCTTTGATTTACGCGTCGAATATGCAAATGACCGAGATACGCTGATTCACGAACGTACTTGCGCCCTTTGAATGAGTATACGCCGTTTATGTAAGGCGTACGTCCGGCGTAAAGATAAAACGCCTCTAGGGAGGCGCAACCCATGCAAAGGTATGGACGACGGAACAGCCGTCGTATTTTACGTTGTTTACGCAAGTCGTACGTGAATGGGGCTGGGCGTAGGTTACGTCACGTCACGTCGTAGGCATTGAGCCGTCGTATCTTAGGGCGTAAATCCGACGTGATTCTGAGCATGCGCACGCATGGGCAGTTCGTTAAGCCCTTCATTTGCGTGGGGTCACGGTTAATTTACATGTTGCACGCCCACTACCTTCCTACTTTGAATTAGGCGGGCTTACGCCGGCCAATTTACATTACGCTGGCGCAAATATGGGAGCGAGTGCTTTGTGAATACTCAGCTTGCCTCTCAAAGTTACGTGGGCGTAGCGCATATGAGATGCGCTACGCCGGCACAAAGATACGCCTCTCTACCTGAATCCGGGCCATTGGCTTTAATGAATCTTATAAACAAAGTATTCATTATTAAAACCCTTGGACATGTTTCCCACAAAAGCTGAGCTGTGGCTTGTGCACATGTGAGAGCGGCCAGCTGATTACCTTCCCATGTACATTCACTGGGGATAGTCAACCTACCTAAAGGAATCCAGCACTTCAGACTTACTTCCCTACCTAAAGAATGAGTTGGATCTCCTGAAAGTTTGTCCTTTCACACCAGCAGACAAATAGGGTCCGCCTGTCTATTTTTAGGCGCACTGGATTGGATTACCCATTGTTCTCTATGGGGAGGTGGATGTAAACAGACATGTGTCCATTTACACCCGCCTGCATTCAATCCAATCTGTGCCACCAAAAACAGACGGATGCGGGTCTGTTCCCCATCCGTCTAGCACAGGGGTCTCCAAACTTTCTAAACAAAGTCCCAGTTTACTGTCCTTCAGAATTTAGAGGGGCCAGACTGTGACTATTGGGAGTAGACAAGGGCCCAACGTCTGTGGGGGTGCCCCATTGTTTGTTTCAGTGGCAGCTGTTGTGCCCCGTTGTTGGTGTCATTGGGAGGAATTATACTCCATCATTAGTGTCATTTGGCCTTATTGTTGGAGTCACTAGGAGGAATTGTACCCACTATTGAAGTGATTTAGAGGAATAGTGCCCCAAGGGGAGTCGCATAGAGCAGTGGTCATCAACCCTGTCCTTGGGGGCCCGCTAACAGGCCAGGTTTTATGTATTACCTTGGGGAGATGCAGACTAGAATACTGCAATCACTGAGCAGCAAATGATATCACCTGTGATGTATTTCAGTTATCTTGCAAACCTGGCCTGTTAGTGGGCCCTGAGGGACAGGGTTGATGACCAATGGCATAGAGTACTTGGTTGCATTTCAACTCAATAAAAAAATGCTAGTGTTTGCCTTCCTTGCTTTCTATTTGTACAGTATGTAGCCTGCTGCAATATGACGGGTGTACTGTAAATTTCTCACAGAGCAACGCCATTATCATTTATCTTGCTTCCCCTGGTGGTATTGGTGTCGTCTTTTCTCTGACAAGTTCCTCTTTGTTTCTGATGCTTTCAGAGCAAAATGAAAAAGATGAAAGAGAAGTATAAAGACCAAGATGATGAAGACCGAGAGCTTATCATGCAGTTGTTGGGGGTAAGGATGTGCACTGGCCATTTATTTTTATTTAAGCAAGATTTATTGCGTTCCCTTCTGCAGAGGGTAATCCTGCTACTTTGTAGTCTGCAGGGACCAACAAGGAGGACAAGGGGAAGAAGGGAAAGAAAGGAAAAGAAAAGGAGGAAACCGCAAAGAAGCAGCCGCAGAAGGGTAAAGGGGGCAACAAGCCTGCAAAGAAACAATCTGGAGGGTCCACGGAGGTCTTTATAACACAGAATTTAGAAGAAATGACCTTGGAGGAGCAGCAGGATGAGAAGGTGAGCGCATCTGATGCCAACGACAGGAACCCTTTATAGGGGGGGTTGCCTCTGACTTCTCTCTTTTGAATTGCTGACCTGGAATGAGCATGCAGATTAGGCTTGTCAGTGTAAAGTCAAAACTCTACAGTACACAGGGAGCCTTGATGGGGCCTGCAGCTTACGCATGTATTTGCAAATGCCTGCAACTAAACCCCTGTTTTTAACGCACTGTATGACGGGTGAATTTGGTTGGTTGCTGATTGGTTAGTAAGTTGAGTCTGGATATTCTGTGTGTTTTTTGACATGCGTTCGCCCTTTCCAGTGCTCCTTGCTGTGAAGACCAGTCACAGGTAGGGGCAGAGACAGTTTTTTGTAAAACTCCAGATCTGCCTACTTCTTCTGAATAACTGACATAGACAAAACATTATCTACAAAACCTCTATACCATGGGTCTTCAAACTACGGCCCTCCAGTTGTTCAGGAACTACAATTCCCATCATGTCCTAGTCATGTCTGTGAATGTCAGTGTGTTACAATGCCTCATGGGATGTGTAGTTCTACAACAGCTGGAGGGCCGTAGTTTGAGGATCCCTGCTCTATATATTCCTTTTAAAAAATAATTACACTTCTACTTTTTGCCTCTCTTCTCTGATCTAAACTACCCTACCCTCCCCAAATGCATGCTAACCTTAATGCAGTGGCCACGGCTCTACTGTTTACATCTGTTTTCTGAAGTTTTACAGTCTGCATACTAGCAACCCATAGACTTCTAGGAGGATGTCTGCTGAGCATCCCTGGCTCAGGGTCCCAGCCACATAGAAGTCTATGGGGAGCTACTGTGTCAGAGCAGCTAGAGCACAGAATGCTTTTTAATAGAAGATGTGTTATTCTAACATCTCTGGCAGACTGTGTCTCCTTCCTACTGATCTAGCTCTGAGGCCTCCACAGCATTCAACTCTAATGCCGCATACACACCATCACTTTATGTGATGGAAAAAAAACGACATTTTCTGTGAAGTAAAAAATGACGTTTTTGAAACTTCAATTTTCAAAGACGAAGTTGCCTACACACCATCGTTTTTCTCACAATGTTCTAGCAAAGCGAGGTTACGTTCCACCACGTTTTTCCATTGAAGCTCGCTTCATAAGTAGCTTCTGGGCATGCGCGGGTGTAAAAACGTCTTTTTAAACAACGTTTTTTGCTACACACGGTCAATTTCTGTGAAGTAAAAAAACAACGTTTTGAAAAACGACACATAAAATTGAAGCATGTTTCAATTTTTTTTGGTCGTTTTTTAGAAGACATAAAACAACGTTTTCCCCCACACACGGTCAATTAAAGTGACTATATTAAAAATGTCATTTTTTTTCATCACATAAAGTGATGGTGTGTACGGTGCATTAGAGTGTTGAATGCCTGTGACCCCCCCACTTTATAACATGGCTCCTTCCTTCAACCCCAACATCACTACAGCAGTAATGCGGAACGCTGACATCTGACATCTTAAAAGTGTTATATGTCCAAGACACTGATAAGGAATGAAGGGCTGTAATGAAGGTGAAATAAAGGACACAGGCTAATGCAGTGATTATATTACCTTGTTTCTTGCAATGACTGTTTTTGTAACCTAACAGGGTCTTTTTTTTAAAGAATCTCTAGATGGGGTTGATGTGTACCCATTAATGATTGTTATTCTGTTTCACACGCAGGATGATGCAGATCAGGATGCCGCAGGATCAGAGGTATTTGTCTTCTCCTCCTAATTAAGTTACATCACCTACTACAATTGGATATTCAAAATTCTGTTTCTTTTTTTGAAATATTCAATTCTTTAAGTTCAGTTTTAACATTTTCCACGCCAAGTAAAAAAAAAAATGTGTGAATATGTATATACAGGTGCATATGTAAAAATGTGAATGTCATCAAAAAGTTAATTTATCTCAGTAATTTAATTCAGAAAGTTAAACTCCTATATGTTGTATAGATTTATTACACACAGAGCGATATACTTCAAGCATTTCCTTCTTTTAATTTTGATGCTTATGGCTTGCAGCTAGTAAAAACCCAAATTCAGTATCTCGGAAAATTTGAATATAACAAAATACCAATAAAAAAAAAAGAATTTTTAATGCAGGAATGTTGGCTCGATGAAAAGTATGTCTATGTACCGTATATTATGCACTCAATACTTGGTTGGGGCTGGGGCACCGCTGAGGTGTTATGGGAGCCCAGGTTGCTTTGATATCGGCCTTCAGTTCATCTGCATTGTTGGGTCTCGTGTCTCTCATCTTCCTCTTGACAATACCCCACAGATTCTCTATGGGGTTTAGGTCAGGTGAGTTTTCTGGCTATTAAAGCACAGTGATCACATGATCATTAAACCAGGTATTATACTTTTAGGCCTAACTGCCTAGGAGGGCACTTCCTGTCATTTTTGGCAGGGTTCAATCACCTCAAGGTTGGCAAAACAACCAATATAATGGAATGAAGATACTGGGGGTTATTTACGAAAGGCAAATCCACTTTACACCACAAGTGCAAACTACAAGTGCAAAGTGCACTTGAAATTGCACTTGGAAGTGCACTTGCTGTAAATTTGAGGGGTAGATCTGAAATGAGGGGAAGCTCTGCTGATCGTATCATCCAATCATGTCCCCGACCCTTTCCAATAATGCAGAGGCACACAAATGCATTGTTGTGAACGTGTTCTATAGGAACCCACGTTAAAAAAATAAAAAAAAAAAAATAAACAATTCCCTGCATTTCTGCAAAATGCATTAAGAAACGCATTGTTGTGAATCGAGCCTAAATGATGGCAGGTGCGACTCCTATTTAACATGAGACTGAATGTGATTGCCTAATTCTGAACACAGCTGCAACCCTAGTTATAAGAGCGCATGCAACCACATTATTTTAGTTTTACCCCCCTAAGGTTTGTTAAATGGAGTTGTACCGTTTTATAGGTCACATTAAAGGAGTTCTCCAAGCTAAAACGTTTAACCCCCTGCTGTGCCCGGGCTGTAAAACTATACAAAATAAACTTTCACTTACCTGCCTACGATCCCCCGTTGTTCCCATATCGCCGTCCCGTTCTCTGGTCCCGGTCTGTTCCACTTCCTGCAGGTCGGTGACTCACAGTGCGCTCAGCCTATCAGCGGCTGCAGCAATGTCCCGTCTCGGCCGCTGATAGGCTGAGCGCACTGTGAGTCACCGACCCGCAGGAAGTGGAAGAGACCGGGACCGGAGAACGGGACGGCGATATCGGAACAACGGGGGATCGTAGGCAGGTAAGTGAAAGTTTATTTTGTATAGTTTTACAGCCCGGGCACAGCGGGGGTTAAAAGTTTTAGCTTAGAGAAGAACTCCTTTTAAAGGTTGAAAGAAATTCTGAAATGTATTTATCTTTGTCTCATTATTTTACACCACAGAAACTTGACATTTTAAATGGGGTGTGTAGACTTTTTATATCCACTGTATATGTGGCCACTTTTTTTTTTTATCCTTTTTTTTTATATGTCGCTTCTGATTTACAATTTTAGAGACTCTGACAGGTGTATATATCAGATACATGGGGAGAGGACAAAGGGAACCATGGCCCAGCAGGGGGAATGGCAATATAACACATACTAGCAGGATGAGGCCGACTGAGTGACTCTGTTCTGTTCTCTTTATACCTATGTTGATGTCATTTATCTTACCTTCCTACAGGAAGCAGAAAATCTTTTGAACTCATTGACTGGTCAGCCAGATGCAGAAGATATCCTGCTGTTTTCTGTACCGGTCTGCGCACCTTACACTGCCTTGATCAATTACAAGTGAGTTTACCATCATATGACACATGCTTCTGAATCAAGGGTCCACTTTTCTGCAACAGGAAAATCCTAAAACTTATACGTTTCCTTTTTATCTTGTTGTGTAATTGTCACTTTACATTATTGTGTTTGTATATATGTTTTTCTCTTTTTTATTTTTTAGATATAAAGTTAAACTAACTCCAGGAACACAGAAGAAAGGAAAAGGTAAGCTTAAAGTGATATTAAAGTTATTTTTTATTTATTTTTTCCCTTGGTTTTGCACAGAGCAGCCCAGATTCTCCTTTTTCTTGGGTCCCTCTCCGCTGCTCCTGGCCCCTCCCTTCTGCTGAGTACACCCCCACTGCAGGCAGCTTGCTATGGGGGCACGGAACTGTAGCTCGGCCCCACCCCCTCTCTCACCTCATTGTCTCACTGACTTTGACATCAGCAGGAGCCAATGGCACCCGCTGCTGTGTCTCAGCCAATCAGGAGGAAGAGTCCCAGACAGCTGATGCTCTTGTGCAACATTGCTGGATCAAGATTGGGCTCAAGTATGAGGGGGTGCTATACACAGAAGGCTTGTTATCTTAATGCATAGAATGCATTAGGATAAAAAAAAACTTCTGACTTTAGAACCTCTTTAACCCCTTCCCGACCGCCGCATGTACATATACGTCGGCAGAATGGCATGTACAGGCACATTGGCGTACCTGTACGTCCCTGCCTAGACGGGGGTCCGATCGGGACCCCCCCGGTACATGCGGAGGTCTGGTCCGCTCGGGGGAGCGATCCGGGACGACGGCGCGGCTATTTGTTTATAGCCGCTCCGTCGCGATCGCTCCCCGGAGCTGAAGAACGGGGAGAGCCGTGTGTAAACACGGCTTCCCCGTGCTTCACTATGGCGGTGCATCGATCGTGTCATCCCCTTTATAGGGAAGACACGATCGATGACGTCATTCCTACAGCCACACCCCCCTACTGTTGTAAACACACACACAGTGTACACCAAATCCTACAGCGCCACCTGTGGTTAACTCCCAAACTGCAACTGTCATTTTCACAATAAAGAATGCAATTTAAATGCATTTTTTGCTGTGAAAATGACAAAAATCCCAAAAATGTGTCATAATTGTCCGAAGTGTCCGCCATAATGTCGCAGTCACGAAAAAAATCGCTGATCGCCGCCATTAGTAGTAAAAAAAAAAAAAATTTATAAAAATGCAATAAAACTATCCCCTATTTTGTAAACGCTGTAAATTTTGCGCAAACCAATCGATAAACGCTTATTGCGATTTTTATTACCAAAAATAGGTACAAGAATACGTATCGGCCTAAACTGAGGAAAAAAAATAAATTTATATATGTTTTTGGGGGATATTTATTATAGCAAAAAGTAAAAAATATTGCATTTTTTTCAAAATTGTCGCTCTATTTTTGTTTATAGCGCAAAAAATAAAAACCGCCGAGGTGATCAAATACCACCAAAAGAAAGCTCTATTTGTTTTTAATTGTCTGTTAAAGCGACGCAGTCCCAAACTGTAAAAACACCTTGGGTCTTTAGGCAGCAATATGGTCTGGGGCTTAAGTGGTTAAAGCGGAGCTTCACCCTCCACCTCCCCCCTCCGGTGTCACATTTGACACCTTTCAGGGGGATGCAGATACCTGTCTAAAGACGGGTATCTGCACCCACTTCCGGCCACACAGTCTGCGGGCAGGACGCTGGATCCCACCCCCCCGTTGTGTTTTGGGAAACACTCGGCTTCCAGAACACAGCGGGAGCCAGTCAGCACGGCGCAGTGCGACTCGCGCATATAACTTTTGTGCAAACCAATCAATAAACGCTTATTGCGTTTTTTTTTTTTGTTTTGTTTTACCAAAAATAAGAATACGTATCGGCCTAAACTGAGGGAAAAATGTTGTATTATATATTTTTTGGGGGATATTTATTATAGCAAAAAGTAAAAAATATTGTATTTTTTTTTTTTTTTTTAATTGTCGCTCTATTTTTGGTTAAAGGAAAAAAAAAAAAACGCAGAGGCGATCAATTACCACCAAAAGAAATCTCTATTTGTGGGGGAAAAAAAGGATGACAATTTTGTTTGGGAGCCACGTCGCACAACCGCGCAATTGTCAGTTAAAGCGACGCAGTGCTGAATCGCAAAAAGGGGCCAGGTCCTTAACCTGCATAATGGTCCGGGTCTTAAGTGGTTAAATGTACCACTTTGTTATATCGGTTCAAAAAGTGTAAGAAGAAAAAAAAGTGAAATACCCTTTCAGTTCAGTGAGATGACACAACATCTCGGCTACACTAAAATACCAAGCCTTGTTCTCAGCCCTTTCCAGTTCATCTCTGTGGACCTCTGAACTTTTTTTCTTTCTTCTTTTCACAGCTGCTAAGACCGCACTGAACAGTTTCATGCATTATAAGGAGTGCTCTGCTAGAGAGAAGGATTTATTACGCAGCGTGAAGGTAGGAATTCCTGTCTGGGAAACACATATATATATATATATATATATATATATATATATGTCTACAGGCTGGATCATATATATAACACGTCTACAGGCTGGATCCAGGCGTTCCTCTCTGATCGGTATTTAATCTTGTATTCCTTTGTCTCACAGGACACGGATTTGTCCAGAAATATGCCTGGAAAGGTGAAAGTGTCGGCTCCCAATTTACTTAATGCCAAGAAGAAATGAGAGTCCCAGCAAAGTGGCTGTGCATAATGTACATACAAAATTCCTCAGGAGCTGCAGAAAATGGAGGTGAAACCGCTACAAATTGTAATTGGGCTCCAATGTAAGAAACGGCGGGGGTTTTTTTTTTTAATCAGCTGCACAGATGATGTACAAAATCCTAAAAGAAAGATGATTGTAAACATTCTGAATTGTGAGTTAAAATGGATTGCCACTGCAATGTAACTGCAGCCACAAAAAGGACAGATTATTCTTATTGCTTTTCATAATCCACATTGGAGGGATTTTCCTTGCCCTTTTGTGCTGATGAAACTGGAATAGGAAGTGATAGAAATGTTTCCCAGTGGTATAAACTTAGACGCTCCTACACCATGGAGGAGGTTCCACTATAAACTGGCTTTAGGAGGGAATACACTCTTATTAAATGCCCAACTGGTGAGGGGTTCTGACTGGCACATCCCTGCCAAACAGTTGTTTTTATTAAGAGTATGAAAAAGCAGTTTTAAAAGCGAATTGTCCCACTTTTTCTTTAAAAGCGTAAAGCCTCTTTAAAGATGGGCAGAATGGTGGTTCTACTTTTATAGATTACCTGGACCTTGTATTGGCAGGTGAGAAGTGATAGTAAACTCGGTTGCTTATCCAAAAACTATAAAAGTGGGTCCAGCAGTGCTCTGGTTCCAGGCCACATATACTAGAGGGACAGGGTAATGTTCTTGGGTATTAGGCCTCATTCGCAGGGGCAAAGCCAGGGTAATGTTGCAGTTGGGCTGCCAGCTGTGTCTGCTTAGCCTGTACAGAATGGTGCCAGGCTGACGGGAGCTGCTGTGGTTTTGCATGTTCCTTCAGATGTCTGACCCTGAATGTGCATACGGTCAGCCTGGCATTTCTTTTGTACAGGTTTCCCAGCCTTGGCAATATACACTACATCTTGCAATTTTCTATACCCGTTTGTGTGAATAAGACCTCAGTGAATGTGCATATTGATGACTGCAGTGCCCACGTAGATCAGAGGCCAGCTTTGCGGTACTCGCTGTGCACCAGAACACCCCCCCCCCCCCCTGGTTATTAAAATGGCCCTAATAATACAATTTGTTACAGGTATAAAAAGAACAGAGGATTAGCTGAGAATAGTTTTACTATTAATTTGGTTGCTAGGTTGTGCATTAAAGCTGAACTCTAGATTTTGCTATACTTTACATGGGCCAAGCTGGCCCAAACAAACTATGTCCCTCCCTAACGTGAGCCCTTTGGATGTGCTGTACATACGGTATGTAGCTGAGGCAACATACAGCATTGTGTTTTGGGTTTAAACCAAGACTATTCGGCTCACAATAGAATCTGATCAGTGCTCAGCCAATCAGAAATCAATGTATTCTAGCACTGAATACAAAGCTCTCTTGGATTGGCCGAGTCAGAGGCGGGCTTATTATGACACAACCTCTGACTTAGCCAGAGGAAGTTTCTATTCATTGCTTTCTCGGATTGACTGATCAGATAGACATCGTGTTCCAGGTATGAGATGGGAAAGTCTCGGCTTCAACCTGGAACACAATACAATGCTTGCATGATATAGAGCTTTATATATGTAATCTCTATATGTATGTGTAAAATTTCCTCGACTACATTCCGTTTATACAGCACGTCAGTTAGTTTGGGCCAAACTGTCCCTCACTATGTAAAGTGTAGCAAAAGCTAGAGTTCAGCTTTAGGGTTTGTATACACAAGACTTCTTTGTTAATTGTGAGCACAATGCAGTTAAGTTTTATACCAAGCAAGCCATCCATTTAATGCAACCCTAACACAGTGCAGTCACCCTGAGAAGCTTGTCGGCAAATTCTTGTCCTTCACCTTGTGTTTGAAGTATCCAAACATCTGTTTTTGCTGACATCCAGCTCTCCGGGAGCACCGTCACTATCGTGCAGAAGATGGGACTGTGTCACAAACTAGAACTTGTACTAAAAGCTCACAAGGTTTTAATTTTATAAAAACTGCCAGCAGAAGTTGACAAGTAATGTTATGATGTAATAAGTGTATTCAAAGCTTTCACTTTGCACAATGAAAAATAAAGAACAATGTATTTTTCCTATTCTGTTTTCCCCACCTTAATCCTTCTGGACAAATAAAAGATATTTGTAGAGAGGACGGTCTCCTGCTTTGGTCTGGGGCGCTTCCAGACACAATTGGTTAAAGGGTCACTAAAGGAATTTTTTTTTTAGCTAAATAGCTTCCTTTACCTTACTGCAGTCCTGGTTTCATGTCCTCATTGTTTGTTTTTGCTCTGATGTTGCTGTAATTCTTCTCTGGACACTTCCTGGTTGTCTGTTTCCTGATGACCACAGTACTGGGAGATTCTAGTTCAGGGATATGCAATTAGCGGACCTCCAGCTGTTGCAAAACTACAAGTCCCATCATGCCTTTGGGTGTCATGCTTGTGGCTGTCAGTCTTGCTATGCCTCATGGGACTTGTAGTTCTGCAACAGCTGGAGGTCCGCTAATTGCATATCCCTGTTCTAGTTTCATTTTCCAAACCATCACTGCTCTATGGCTCTGTACATGCACACAGGCAGGATAACATGCAAAAACGAAACTAGAGGTACATTATATGATTGATTTTTATCTATTTTTAATCAATTTTAAAAGGAATGAGTTAACTATTATGTCTCTACCCTGTAAACAGTCATTTCAGCAAAAAAATGGTTTTCCTTTAAGTGGTATAGAGATGACATGTTGCCAAACAATCCTCGGAGAAGCCAGTAACCGGGGTGTCTGCAGTGAGCTCACCCTGCTCTAGAAGCCTAAAAGTCAACACACTATCGTTTTTTTTTTCCGTTAAACCCAACGAAAAAAAAAAAAATTTGGAGGGGCCTCTGTACTAGATTCTGTGTTCTCTCTCAGTATAGGCATCAATGGGCTCGAGAATGGGACATTTTACAAGCGTTAAAAATGTCTTATGCATGGTTTCCGTAGCTTTTGATGAGCGATTAAAACGGCTCCACAATGGAAAGGGACAGAAATAAACAAATTTCACTGCGCTGAAAACGCCTGCCAGAGCATTGCCATAGACTTGAATGAGAGGCATTGAAAGGCTTCAAATGCCTCCTGACTTGGGGCTTACATTTTGAAGTGAAGCATCGCTTAGTGTGAACAGATGTGCTGTCTATTATATCTTGTGCATAGATTGCCAGTGTGAAGCCCCCATACACACTCTTAGTTTTTCTTCAGATTTACCAAAACCATGTAGTGCAAGTGCCTGCCTGATTGCATACAAATTGAAACTCTTAAGGTTTGACCTCATTATATGGTTTTGGTAAATCTAAAGACAAAAAACAAAATTCTGCAGATTTACCAAAACCATATAATCTAAGGCAGGGATATGCAATTAGCGGACCTCCAGCTGTTGCAGAACTACAATTCCCATGAGGCATAGCAAGACTGACAGCCACAAGCATAACACTCAGAGGCATGATGGGACTTGTAGTTTTGCAACAGCTGGAGGTCCGCTAATTGCATATCCCTGATATGCAATCAGGCTGGCACTACATGGTTTTGGTAAATCTGCAGGAAATCTAATGTGTATGGGGCACAAGGTTCTCACATTGGGTCAGTGTCTTCTGAATTAGCAGGAACACCAACTAATTTTTTCTATTGCACCCGATACAGCTGTCCTAAAGTTCATCAAAATCAGCCTGGACATTTTTAAATTCTCCACATTTATTGAATATATTTACACTAACATGAGAGCCAAAACAGAAAAACACACAAAACTATAACACAAATCACTATATACAGCTGTATATATATCACGAGCCACAGGTGTTGACACTGGCAAACCTCTGATGGACGCTGTGGAGGAGATGTTTGGGTAGACAGTCCAAGGAGCCAGACAGGATCTCTTTGTAGAAGATTACCGTCTCTAGACAAAGCCTGAAATCAATGAGAATACATCAAAACCTATTTGTGCTCTTATTCAGGAGAGCAGGTACCAACCAGAATGTTCCTCGCCCATCTGACTGTATATATTAAAGTGCATTTCAGTATTGTTATTGGGCTCTGCATTACTTTTACTCAAGAATTCCAGATAATGTGGCTTTAGGACAAAATCTAGACCGGGGATAAGCAATTAGCGGACCTCCAGCTGTTGCAGAACTACAAGACCCATGAGGCTTAGCAAGACACTGACAGCCACAAGCATGACACCCAGAGGCGGAGGCTTGATGGGACTTTTAGGTTTGCAACAGCTGGAGGTCTGCTAATTGCATATACCTGATCTAGACTCTATTACTGTCTGGAGACAGACATAAAATATCACCTAAAGTATATACAGAAACCCCTCTCACTTAGATTTCAGGTGTTTTCATGGATGATGAGTTTAATACCACAAGTTCCAAAAGCATTAAATTCCACCTGTGCAGTTCCAACCTTGTGGGTAGTTTGGGTAAGGCCCATTTCCATGCCAGTATGACTGTGCCCCATGTGCAAAGCCAGCCCCATGAGAACATGGTTTGATATGAATGGCTTCAGAATAGGTTGACCAACAAGCTCACATAGGTGTGATGGTCAGGTGTCCCGTAATAAATAATTATTTTGATGTAGAAGAACATGAGTGGACTACACAAAACACTGAAACTAACCATATTGAACACCTTTGTGATGGGATTTACAACAAGTTCATCATATAAGATGTGATAAGAAGGTGGCGGCAAGGTGTTTGGTCTTCTAATATATTTTTGTCTTCCAAAACTTTGAATAAAACTCACCTTACAAGAGACCTTGGCTGCACGGAGAACACAAGCACTTCATTACTATGGGCCTGTACAAAGAAAACACAAAAAAAAAACCTTAAGATCTTTGATCATACGATTGAATGGCCCCTCCAGCACTACATTGTGTCATACATTACCGCTTTATGGTGGGCGAGCAGATTGTTGGCACATCCTCCAAATACAAATATTTCACCCTCTTTACTGGCACATGCAGTATGCCACAGCCTAGAAAGGTATAAATGACAGTTGTGTAGGGTTACTTTGGAAAAACACAATGTGGTGTGTAGTCACATCCCTATACCAACATGGAGAGCGCTGGGGGGGTAGATGTATTCAAGGGATCCTCAACCCAAACAGCACTGGACACATTCACAACCACGTGAAAATGTAAACATCATATGTTATAGAGACGGGATAGTACACACAACTGTACACCGGAGAGCAAAATACAGGCATGGAAACACATTTCTGGGAGTCGTGACCTCAGCCTATCAGAGGGTGCTTTCTATTCATTCATAGAATGCAAAGCTTCCTGTGAATCGCTAAGCAGCAGCAGGGAGTTCTGGCAGTGGGACAGGAAATCTCCATCCTACTGCTGTATACTGTACAGCAGGGATATGCAATTAGCGGACCTCCAGCTGTTGCAAAACTACAAGTCCCATCATGCCTCTGGGTGTTATGCTTGTGGCTGTCAGAGTCCTCATGGGACTTGTAGTTCTGCAGCAGCTGGAGGTCCGCTAATTCCATATCCCTGCTGTACAGTATGTGGCTGGGGCTTACATACAGGCAATATAGCACACTTGTTAGTCCAGGACATCGTTTAGACCAGCTTGGCCCCAAACTGTTTAAAAGGGACATTAAGTGTGGAGATCGGCTTTAAAATTGTATTTAACACCAAAAAGAAACATATTGCTATTGAGATTATATATATATATATAATGGCTGCATTCATTTTCCTTTTTTAACTTTTCTTCCATTTCCATCTGATGGTCTGGCTGGTAAGTCTGCTATTTTTCAAAAGAAAAGATCTCCAGCAGAAAGTATCAGCTACAGAGATGAGACAATACATTGAACAGTGGCGGGGGTGCTTACAATGATCAGCATTTATGTAAAACCTTTATCCTAAAAAAAAAAACCTTTTTGCTGTAACGGGTTATAAAGTGTGAGCCGGAGTTTGTCTTCAATTTGTTAGCGTTTGTAAATCTTCCAGTACATCCAACACTCCCTGGACTGATAATGCTGCTGCTCAAATGTGCCCCCTGTTCGCCTTCCTCCAGAGTGGAGAAACGACTACAGGAGGTGCGTTACTGGCCAGATCACCAGATGAAAAAGCCAACAAAAATAAAATGAGCTACATGACTTTTTGGGTTTAATGGCAGTTTAAGCCTCCAGCAAATCATGCAGACCCGTTTACCTTCCATCCTGGCCTATAGCCGAGGTGATGGTCACAGTTGTTTGCTGCGGGTGGAATGAGGAATGTACATTCTACAGCTCTAAACTCTGAATGTATTTTTGTGTAGTTCATCTGCACACACAAGAGATGTCCCCTCCATGGATTGGAGGACCATAATGGAGGGATGATATGATGTAATATGTGGTTACCTGGGCTTATCGATGTGACAGCTCTGGAAAGGAACCCACTCATTGGTCCTGAGATTGTACAGCCACGTATCATCTGAGAAGAGACAACATACATCAGAATTGCACAGTATTCCCCAACATCGCCTTCATCTTTCTCTCTCCAGAAGGAGGGCACCATCCAGGGTCAGCATCCACTTCCTGGCCTGAGATGCCACTGCCATGTAAATCCTGGTACCTGTGCAATTTTGGATGTGCTCACAAATGTCTGGCACAGATCAGCCCTGCTGTAGCCTCTCTCACCTTGTGACTGGCTGCAAAGTTACAGTCTGATCACTGGGGGAGAGAAGACTAATCAGGAGTCTAATGCCTGCTACACACAATGAGAGCATCTTATTATTTCTTTTCATGCTAGGCTAATTTAAAAAATAATGGGCCAGATTCACATATATTCGCGTAAATCTGCGGCGGCGTAACGTATCACATTTACATTACACCGCCGCAAGTGCTTTATTCACAAAGCACTTGCCTGTAAAGTTGCGGCGGCATAGCGTAAATCCGCCCGGCCCAAGTCCGCCTAATTCAAATGATCCGGGTAGGGGGCGTGGATCGTTTAAATTAGGCGCGTTCCCGCGCCGATCGTACTGCGCATGCGCCATCCCTAAAATTTCCCGACGTGCATTGCGCTAAATGACGTCGCAAGGACGTCATTGGTTTCGACGTTAACGTAAATGGCGTCCAGCGCCATTCACGGACGACTTACGCAAACGACGTTAAATTTTAAATTTTTCGACGCGGGAACGACGGCCATACTTAACATTGGCTACGCCACCTAGGGGACAGCTTTATCTTTACGCCGCATATCTCTTACGGAAATGGCGTAAATTTACTGTGACGGGCAAGCGTACGTTCGTGAATCGGCGTAACGACTCATTTGCATATTCTACGCCGACCGCAATGGAATCGCCACCTAGCGGCCAGCCTAGAATTGCAGCCTAAGATCCGATGGTGTCAGTCACTTACACCGGTCGGATCTTAGGGAGATCTATGCGGAACCTGATTCTATGAATCGGGCGCATAGATACAACCGGTCGGACTCAGAGATACGCCGTCGTATCTTCTTTATGAATCCGTCCCTAAGGCCCGGTACACACGAGCAAACATGTACGATGAAAGCGGTCCGTCGGACCGTTTTCACCGTACATGCCTGCCAGAGGGCTTCTGTACGATGGTTGTACTAACCATCGTACAGAAGTTCGCGCGTAAACACTACGCGGGGCTTCCACGCATGCCTCGAAGTCATTCGACGCATGCGAGGGACGGCGGGCGCCTGGACATGTACGGTAGGTCTGTACTGACGACCGTACATGTCCGAGCGGGCAGGATTCCAGCGGACGGTTTTAAAACACGTCCAGGAATATTTGTCTGCTGGGAAAAGGCCCGGCGGGTAAATGTTTGCTGGAATTCGGCCCGCTCGCGCCTACACACGACCGAACATGTATGCTGAAACTGGCCCGCGAACCAGTTTCAGCATACATGTTTGGTCGTGTGTACGGGGCCTAAGAGTTTACCAAAGTTCTGAAAATTCTCGGACAGAATAAAAATTCAGAAGTGATGTTGTGTGTTGTTTTGTGTCGTGTTTTCGAACAACCGTACTGATTAAATGAAAATTGTAAGACCCGTTATCATACGGGAAAAACTTTTGTGCTTGTCCAATTGGATAATAAAAATTGGATGAACTGTTGTGATCGACTCTCAAAAGCTCTGTACAATATTTTTCAGACGATTTTCTGATCGTGTGTGCGGCCTTTAGGATGGTCATTGCACCTCTGGTTACATTTGCATGGTTAGAAAGGTCAGTCACTTACTCAAAGGTTGTTTATCAGTGGTAAATCCTCCAAAAAGAAAAAGGGTGTGAGAAGACGCTCGTGTCAACGAATGCCAAGACCTTCCCAATGGAAGAACACCCTGTGCAATCCTATGACAAGGAAAGAGGCAATGATGATTATTATTATTCAGGATTAATATAGCGGCAACAGTTTATGCAGTGCTTTACAATATAAGAGGGAGACAATACAGTTATAATACAATAAAATACAAGAGGGGTTAAAATGGTTGTAAACCCCCTCCCCCCCCAAAAAAAAAAAAAAACCCTGCAAGACAAAAGGCATAATGAACTAGTATGCATAGCAAGTAAGTCGCACATATATGCATGGTTATCACTGGGAAAATGACCCGTCTGACTTTAATGTCCAAAGTCGCATGACAAGTCCTACAAGTGTGAATGGACACTTACCTGGAGTTCAGCTTTGAAACAAATCTTTCCCTAGTGACACATGGGGGCTGCAGTTGCCAGGTCCCTACCTATGTATTGCCAACTACATAAAACGCCATGCGTCGTCATGGTATCCTGTAGTCGGATTGTGAAAGCACGCACAGCGATCTGACAACGCTGCCACAGGAATCAGACCCTATGGATAGCGTGGTCACTGGCTGCACGGAGGTAAAACTTGCTGGCAGAATCAACTGGTATTTTAACACAATTTCAAAAGGAAAATATCAGAAGAGCAGAAACCATTAAAAGAAAAAGTCAGTTAATGTCGATCATTTCTAAGGTTTATAAACATAACAATATGAAAAGATGAAATCTCAGGGTAGTTGTAAAAAGAAGGAGCAAAATCACTTACACTTCATGCCACTCCCAGGTATCAAAATTCAGATAGTACAGATCATTCATTCTGGAGTCCTGGAGAGTAAAATTTTGTTTTAGTAAAAATATATTATACCACGAGGTAAACTGATAAGTAATACGATCTCACGGGTACTCACTCTGTATCTGCCGCCAAAAGCGTAACCTCGATTTCCAATTGTGGCGCAAGCATGAGCAGCACGAGGAGACGGGCATTTACCCTGGAGAGAAATGTAGAATGAAGAAGCATCAATGGTCTTTCTGGGTGAATACGGGGCGTTTCTGTTCAGTCTGACTTTTCTGGCAAGCCGGAATGAATAAGGCAAGGTGTTGGAGTTAAAAGGATAAGTTCCGTGTATCTTTAGGACATCACCTGCCATAGAATGTCCCCAACTGCCCAGGAGAAAAAACCCCACATCACGGCTCAATAATGTGACAGGCATTGTTCTCCTTACTTTATCTTATTCCCCTGCTTGTTTGTATGTACTTTTTTATCTATTTTATTTTTTTGATACATGCTTATTTTGGTTTAGTCCCTGACTGTCTGAAACTGTTTGCTATAACATGTTAACTTTGTCCTAAATAAAGATTATCCAAAAAAAAAAAAAAAAATAATTAAAAAAAAAAAGGATAAGTCACGGTGTCCTTTTGTTACAGGTTACACACATATTCAGGGTGTGACATAGGACAGATGCACTAAACTAAAAGCTCACAACCCCAATCGCGTTCTACGATCCACCAACCAAAATCTACTCCAGATACCCAAAGCCAAATACAAGACCAAAGGAGAACGAAGATTTGCAGTCCAAGGACCTAGACTGTGGAACGCTCTACCAACCAGCATCCGAATGGGGTTGAACCACTTGGCCTTCATAAGAAAGATCAAAACCCATCTCTTCTGAGGTCAAAACCTTTTACTCAGGGAATGGATACTAAGCGCCCAGAGGCGATTCAGTTTGCATGTGTTGCGCTATATAAGTTTTTCACTCACTCACTTTGAGTGGAGATGTCCAAACAGATATCTTTTCTTTTTTTTTAGCCAGCAATTCCCTCTGGCGCTTTTCCTGGCTCACCCATGCAATCGGGGAGCCGGAGAATGAAATCAACCAAAAGGTGGCGGTTTACCATAGATCTGCCCGTGGACCAGATGGTCCCCGGCCATCTCTACGACCCCCAGAGGCTGGAAGCAAAGTCATTTCACTTCCACCGCCGGCAGATGTAAACACTGCTGCTATTTTTGCTGGGAGGCCTCAGATCAATTTATTTATTGCTTTTATTGTAAAATCAGGGAACACACAGGATACATGCCACAGCAAACGGGGTACAAGCTGACACGTTTCACACCAAACCTTAGCGCTTATTTAAGCACTACGGTTTGGTGTGAAACGCGTCAGCTTGTACCCCGTTTGCTGTGGCATGTATCCTGTGTGTTCCCTGATTTTACAATAAAAGCAATACATTTTTGGAGTGCGGCTGTCCAGAACGTTTTCCCTTCATTTTGCATCATTTCATGCATTGCCAGCACCCGTGGCTTTGGATCTGGTGAGGAGACTCTTGATTGGTATCCTGGAGCGGTGATTTCTTCTTTTCATCAAAATAATTGGTTTAGTTCAACTTTAAAACCTGCCCACACTACCCACACTGCCAAAAGTACCAATACCTGGTTTAATAATCATGGTATTACTGTGCTTGATTGGCCAGCAAACTTGCCTGACCTAAACCCCATAGAGAATCTGTGGGGTATTGTCGAGAGGAAGATGAGAGACACCAGACCCAACAATGCAGACGAGCCGACGGCCGCTATCAAAGCAACTTGGGCTCCCATAACACCTCAGCAGGGCCACAGGCTGATCGCCTCCATCCCACACCACATTGAGCCTGGGTGCCTTCTGCGAACCACTGCAGGTGTCAATACAATGATAATGACACCCCCAGATCAGTTCACAGATCACGGGTAGGAATCAAATTGCATGGGTGCATTTTTATATGCAAATCCAATGTGGGTTCAGCCATACAACTGTATGCCTGAATTCGCATTGCACAGACATCTATTGAGATGGGCACAGCAGTGCGGGTGCGAATCACATGCAAGGTCTGTGCAATAGTGCGACTGCGAACCCAGGCTGATGCAGTAATTCATGCAAAAGGAGTCCTGACCAAGTATTGAGTGCATAGTACAGGGACATACTTCTCGGTAAGCCAACATTTTTTTAGTCTTATCTAATATTCAAATTTTCTGAGATACTGAATTTTTGGTTTTCACGAGCTGTATGCCATAATCATCTAAATTAAAAGAAAAATGCTGGAAATATATCACTCTGTGTGTATTGAATCTATAAAATATAGAGCTTCACCTTTTGAATTGAATGGAAATAAATAAACTTTTTGATAAATTTCGAGTTTCTTGAGATGCACCCCCACCTTGTTTTTTTCTGGACAAAATGTGGCTTTCATGTGGTGCTAAATGGATATTTTTTTTCTATGATCATCATAGGAAAACAGCCCAAAATCGTAAAAAAAAAAAAAAAATTACATTTTTCAATGTAACTGTATATTTCTTGTTACCATCATATTCTCCCGCTCTTGGCGATTGCAGCGATACTACATATGTGTACGTTAGTTGTATGTACCTGTAGCACAGCCCAAAACAATCGTGTGCATTTTTCTTCATTTTATCCTACATAGAACACACTGACACAAACTTAAATAAAAAAAATACTGACCAAAATATATACGGACCCTGACCTTTGACCCAAACACTAAGGGAGGGCCCCTTCACACTGGGGCATTTTTCAGGCACTTTAGCGTTAAAAAAAGCGCCTGTAAAAGAAGCTGCATCTGCAATCCCAATATGAAAGCCCGATCGCTTTCACACTAAAGCGCCGGAAAAACACCCCAGTGTGAAAGGGGTTTAGGCCCCTTTCACACTGGGGCGTTTTTCAGGCGCTTTGGCGTTAAAAAAAAAAAAGCCTGTAAAGCGCCTGAAAGAAGCCTCATCTGCAATCTCAATGTGAAAGCCTGAGTGCTTTCAGAGCCCTTTTACACTGCCAAGGCACGAAAAGCGTCGCTAAGACCCCTTTCACACTGGCGCGTTTTTCAGGTGCTTTGGTGTTAAAAAAAGCGCCTCAATGGGAAGGGATGCTTTAGGAGCGGTGTATTCAATGCTCCTAAAGCGCTACAAAGAAGCTGCTTGCAGGACTTTTTTTGGCGCCCTCCCAGCGCAGCGCCTCAGTGTGAAAGCACTCGGGGCTTTCACATTGGGACTGCAGATGCAGCTTCTTTCAGGCGCTTTTTTTTTTAACACTAACCTAGATCAAACCTTAATCTATGCGTACTGCTGGCATTAAGGGGTTAAATCTAAACTCTTGACAGGTACCCACTTCTGCTGGGATTGCCTAGGGGGAAGTTCAACAACCTTCCCACTTCCCGCCATCACATGCTAGGTCTCTGGCGGCTGTGGGACCATTCACAGAGTGCAGTGCAGCTTGGGAATGCGCAGTGTGAAGCCGTAGAAAGTCACAGCAGGCTTCCCACAAACAGCATGGCGGCACCAAAGACCCAAAGACTGGCAAAGAACAGGCCCGGGTGAAGACAGCATTGGATTCCTGGACAGGCAAGTGTCTTTATTAAAAGAAAATTATTATTATTTTTTATTTAACCTTACTGAAATTCCTCTTTAATGTTTCACAGTCCACATAAAAAGTAGGTAAAGTTTGAGTTATTACCGTAGGTACAATGCGACTCCAGGTAAAGCTGTCCAGATTCAACACATGAACGTGATTGTTCCAACCCCTTGGATGTCCTGCATTCTGCAAAACCACAACATGAGCACAAATCAGATGGTTATTTACTATATAAAAAGAAAAAAAATCATCCAATTAAACACAAAACACACACACTGTTAGGCCTTGTCTCTAGTATAGAAAAGGACAACGTATGCCTTTAAACAGACCCAAGTGTCCCACGCAATTTAAAAAAAAATTACACACATTAAAATCAAATTTTTTTGCTAGAACATAATTTAGAACCCCCCAAACATTATATATTTTCTGAAATCAGAGGTCCAGAAAAATAAAATGCTGGCAGTTACATTTTTTTTTTTAAGTTGCACAATATTTGTGCAGCCATTTATGAAAATGCACATTTTCAGGACAAAATCCACTAAAATGAATTTTAGTGTATACAAAAACATACTAAATATTAATATATTTAGTATAATCCATATGTGACCAGAGGTCCGGGGGCGCTGGAGAACTCAGAAACGCTCGGAGACACTCCCAGCTGGGTAGGGCGTGCATAACGTGTGTCGGAGCACCCGAAAGTGTCAACAGTTTCCGAGTGTCTCGGAGTGCCACCAGTGCCCCCGCACCTCTGGCCGCATACAGTACTGCATACACCAGCAGTGGTTGTGGAACAAATCACCTGAGTTTCCATTATTTCTTATGGAGAAACTCGTTTTGATATACGAGTGCTTTGGATTACAAGCATGCTTCAGGAACGAATTATGCTCGCAATCCACGGTATTACTGTATATTGATTGGTTTGCGCAAAAGTTATAGCATCTACAAACTATGGGATATATTCATGGACTTTTTTTTTCTTTACTAGTAATGGCGGCGAACAGTCCCTAGCGGGACTAGGATCTTGTGACAGACAATCGGAACACTGACACTTTTTTGGGGAACCAGTGACACTAATACAGTGATCAGTGCTAAAAATATGCACCGTCACTGTACTGACACTGGCTGGGAAGGTCTTAACACCAGGGGCGATCAAAGGGTTAACTGTTTGCCTAGCCAGTGTTTTATTAGTGTGGGAGGAGCCTTTACTAGGGGGAAGACCAGGATCCATGTCCCTGCTTTACAGACACACAGGATCCAAGCATTCCCTACTGTCAGAACAGCGATCTGCATTGTTTACATAGACGTGCCGGCGACATCTGTGAAAAACTGCTAAAAAGTTGGCAAGTGGTTAAGTAAACATCTGAAAAAAGAACGCTCTCCGTTGTTCGTTGTAGTAAGTTCTTTACACCATTGTAAAAAGTCACCGCAATGTAAATGGACACAATACCGTCTACAGAATACATACGCCAAATGAAGTTTCATCAAACTCAAAAGTCCCGACTGGATCTTCTTTAAAATAGCCATAGCCGCCAAAGTAGATCAACCTGAAAGAGAAATGCAGGGAGGGTTGCCATGACCGAGCAATCAAAACTATGTAATATATGGAGGACCGGCCTACCTAAACTAACCAAACAATCTGTATCCAATCAGAGAGGCTCTTCAATTAGTTGTTGGTAAATCTAAAAAGGAGATTTTTTTTTTTAATCCTGACTCGGTTTGGATTGTTGTCTCGCAACACGAGCAGGATTCAAGCGGTGCGCAGGACCGCATTTGGCCAGAGGTGTGGGGGCGCCGGAGCCGTTCAGAAAAACTTGGAAATACTCCGTTCCTGAGCCTTTCCAAGGGTTTTCCGAGTTTAGCCGAGCTTTTTCCGAGAATTTCTGAGGCTCTCCGGCGCCCCCACCTCTGGCCACATGCGGTATCGCATTCCATAGAAGTCAATGCGGAACAAATTATTTTCTTTTCCATTGACTTCTATGGGGAACCTCGCTTTGATAGTGCTTTGGCCTACGAGCATTCTCCTGGAGCGGATTAGGCTCGTAATCCAAGGTTCCACTGTAAAATCTAAATTCCTTCACATTAAATACGGATTGTAGCCAAACTTTTTATTCCGTGTTTTCGATTGTGAGTTTTCTGGCAGAAAAAAACACCCTTAAAAGGGGTTGTAAAAGTTTGTCTTATTTTTTAAATAGATTCATTTAACCACTTAAGACCCGGACCTTTAGGCAGGTAAAGGACCTGGCCAGTTTTTGCGGTTTGGCACTGCGTCGCTTTAACTGACAATTGCGCGGTCGTGCGACGTGGCTCCCAAACAAAAATTGCGTCCTTTTTTCCCCCACAAATAGAGCTTTATTTTGGTGGTATTTGATCACCTCTGCGGTTTTTATTTTTTGCGCTATAAACAAAAATAGAGCGACAATTTTGAAAAAAATTCAATATTTTTTACTTTTTGCTATAATAAATATCCCCCAAAAACATATAAAAAAAAATATTTTTTTCCTCAGTTTAGGCCGATAAGTATTCTTCTACATATTTTTGGTAAAAGAAAAAAAAGAAAAAAGAAAAAAGAAAAAAAATCGCAATAAGCGTTTATCGATTGTTTTGCGCAAAATTTATAGCGTTTACAAAATAGGGGATAGTTTTATTGCATTTTTATAATTTTTTTATTTTTTTACTACTAATGGCGGTGATCAGCGATTTTTTTCGTGACTGCGACATTATGGCAGACACTTTACTGTGAAAATGACAATTGAAGTTTGGGAGTTAACCACAAGGGGGCGCTGAAGGGGTTAAGTGTGACCTCATCTGTGTTTCTAACTGTAGGGGGGTGTGGCTGTAGGTGTGACGTCATTGATTGTGGTGTGATTAGGGAACACACGTTTGATGACGGCGCCACAGTGAAGAACGGGGAAGCTGTGTTTATATACAGCTCTCCCCGTTCTTCAACTCCGCGCGGCCACGGAGCTTCGGATCGCGGCGCGCGCCCACGACCCATTGCTGGGCACTTAAAGAGGACGTGCCTGTGCCCAGCCGTGCCATTCTGCCCACGTATATGTGCAGGAGGCGGTCCTTAAGTGGTGTTGTTTTTCTTTGTTTGAATCTCTCACTTCCTGTTTCTCCTCAGTAAGCTTGCCCCCATCATCCAAACCAGGGGTCTTCAAACTACGACCCTCCAGTTGTTCAGGAACTACAATTCCCATCATGCCCAGTCATGTCTGTGAATGTCAGTGTGTTACAATGCCTCATGGGATGTGTAGTTCTACAACAGCTGGAGGGCCGTAATTTGAGGATCCCTGATCCAAACGGTGGAAAGTCAGTCAGAACAGCTTACTGAGGAGGAACAGGAAGTGAGAAATTCAGACAGACAAAGAAAAAAAAAACATTTAGAAGGGAAATCGAAGGAAAAGGTAAGTGAACCAACAATGCACTAGCTTAAAGGAACCTATTTAGAAAATAAAAAACAAACCTTTACAACCCATTTAAAACGCGTGTACAAAAATGCTCTATAAACTTTCTTTATTTCTGCCTTTTGAGCCCAGTGTGCACGGAGCCTCGATGTTTCAGAAAAGTCCAGCTGAAGTAAACATGTATAAGGATCTATAGTTCCCAGATCTCCAATATTTACAGGAAAAGCTCATCAGCCACTCACTTGTTCTGATAGACCCAGACACCCAGCTTGTCCTTCG
>NW_024404516.1:0-20000 GCF_905171775.1 Rana temporaria | reverse complement strand
CAAGTGTCCCTATTGGAAGATTTCCCCTTCCTCTTGTTCCAGTGACAGATAGATTTCCTATACATTTTTTGTCATGGCGACAATGGGGCAGAGACACGTCATTCTCGTCTAAAACTACAGTGATGGGCAGTGTTGTAAGTAATGGCGTTTAATTAAACGCCGTTACCTAACGCTGCCCTTTTGAGGGTAACTAGTAATCTACTATTCCCCTCTCGGCAACGCCGTTCCCATTACTTGGGCGGCGTTACCGGAATTACATTTACCGCGTGCGGGGGGGGCAGAGGGGGCCATGTCATGTGGAGCTGAATGAATTCGGAATTCACTGGTTGCTTTGGCCGCCCCGCTTGGCGTGTAGCAACCAGTGACGTCACATGCAGAGACTGGGAGCAGAGGGAGGTGGCCGACCACGGGACAGCGCCTGCGTGTCAGACTGCTCCCCTCCCTCCCTCCTCGTGTCACACACAGAGCTGGCAGCTGCTAGGGCTGAGCGGATGTATGGAGCCGGGAAGACGGGATGGGGAATTTCCCTCGACTGCAGCACTCTTCCCCGTCGACTAGTCTCACCTCCACCGGACTATAGTGCGCTGCTGTGAGCAGGGATACACTGAAGGTAAGCACTCACTTGTCACACTATGTTCCGTTACCTCAGGGGAGCGGGGATGGCTGGAGAGGAGAGTTGTGTGAAGTTGGAGTGCGGTGTATTACACTCAGCTGAGAGGAGTGCCGGTGTGTAGTGTGCTGTATACACCTTCTCTACTAACACAGGCTTACGGGCTCCAGGCGTGCCTCAGCTTGTCACCCTGTGCTGGGGAGACAGCTACGTCTCTGCAACGCTCTGCCCCCTTTTTTTCCTTTTTAAATAACAAACTGGTTTATACTTATTTGCTTTGTGCAATGGTAACTATAAGTTACAACACCATACAGAGCTATGTCCTCCCCAGGGGACAGCGCTGATTGGCCCAGAGCTGTCACATGTAGTGAGTCACCTCTCGCTCCATACATGGAAGTACTGGGCATTTCCTTCAGTTCCTGGCATGGAACAGATCAGTAGGGGAGTGAAGGAAAGGTAAGTATATGCTGCTGAGAATGAGGGGGGATAAAGAAGATCTGTTGTTTGCCCTGAATGTGAAAAGTCTAGGTCTGCTTTAAGTCTTGTCTAACCTGTTCTGCGTGTGATCTACAAACTTTCCAACGCAACTGCAGCTCCTGGTCCACAAACTGAGCAACCAGCACAAAGCGCAACCATACAAGCTGGCTTCACTTTTATTAACCACTTCCTTACTGGGCACTTAAACCCCTTCCTGACCAGAGGACTTTTTGTGATTCGGCACTGCGTCGCTTTAACTGACAATTGCGCGGTCGTGCGACGTGGCTCCCAAACAAAATTAACGTCCTTTTTTCCCCACAAATAGAGCTTTCTTTTGGTGGTATTTGATCACCTCTGCGGTTTTTATTTTTTGCGCTATAAACAAAAATAGAGCGACAATTTTGAAAAAAAAAAATAAAATTTTACTTGTTGCTATAATAAATAGCTCAATTTTTTTTTTAAGTTTTTTTTTTTTATCCTCAGTCTAGGCCGATACGTATTCTACATATTTTTAGTAAAAAAAAAAAAAAAATCGCAATAAGCGACTGGTTTGCGCAAAAGTTATAGCGCCTACAAAATAAGGGACAGAATTATTATTTTTTATTTTTTTTACTAGAAATGGCGGCGATCTGCGATTTTTATTGGGATTGCGACGTTATGGCGGACACATCGGACACATTTTTGGCGCCATTCACATTTATACTGCAATCAGTGCTATAAATATACACTAATTACTGTATAAATGTGACTGGCAGGGAAGGGGTTAACACTAGGGGGTGAGGAAGGGGTTAAATGTGTACCCTAATATTAGTGTTCTAACTGTGGGGGGGAGGGGGTGACTGAGGGGGTGACCGATCTGTGTCCCTATGTACAAGAGACACAGATCCGTCTCCTTTCTCCCCTGACAGCACCGCTGTCTGCGAGAGCCAGGAATGAGAGATGATCTCATATGTAAACATATGAGATCATCTCTCATTGGCCGCACAGATCGCCTAGGAAACGGCCGCTCCGATTGGCCGTTCACGGCGATCTGTGACTGGCTGTGTCCAAGGGACACGGCCAGCACAGCAGTTCCCCGCTGCGCGCGGGGAACGTGCAAAGGGGCGGCCGTAAAAAGACGGCCTGTTAGAGATTGGGAGCCGCGCTGCGGCCGTACAAAGTCGTACAGCCGTCAGCAAATGGTTAAAAAATGTTCTATGCAGCTTCACATCCAAACTGCCTGCTGTGTGCAGATTTCAATATGAATGCTAGCCTAGGGGCAACACACAGCAGTTTTCTGTTTCAATTGTTTTTTATTAAAGTTTTAGAAATGTAGTTGTACAATGAACAAAGAAGTAGAACATTTCACAATGGATTGTACAAAAGTTGCAATGCAGAGACAATAGACAATAGAATGCAAACACAGCAAGCTTTTATCACTACAGCCAGGTAGACTTAATTAGCACCTCAACAGTCTGTGTCCCCACATGAATGAGTCACTCTGCGATTGACCTGTTGGGGTCAGAATTAACCACCTGTAATATTTCAAGATATCCTGCAATGAATGAATTAGTTACTGTACCATCTGATGTAATCTGAGATATAATTTCTCAGTCATCCTATGCCCCTATTGGACATAGAATGACCCTAGACATAAGAGTCATTGGTGAAGCTGGCACAGGAGTACCCCGCATCCTTCAAAAGTCTCTGGGTATCACGGGCCATTCCGTTACAATCACATTGTCATCTAGTACATCAAATGAGCGAATGTCCGATTTAAAAGGCAGATTCATGAGAATGACTTTGTAATTTGGATTCAGCCCTGGTTCAGACTATAAACCAGGGTTTGACAAATTTGCTTGGAATCTAGGAGCCAGCTAAAAAAGTTAGGAGCCAGAAAACGCACCCCGTCCCGACGAGCTCGCGCGCAGAAGAGAACACATACGTGAGCAGCGCCCGCATATGTAAACGGTGTTCAAACCACACATGTGAGGTATCGCCGCGATTGGTACAGCGAGAGCAATAATTCTAGCCCTAGACCTTCTCTGTAACTCAAAACATGCAACCTGTAGATTTTTTTAAACGTCGCCTATGAAGATTTTAAAGGGTAAAAGTTTGTCGGCATTCCACGAGCGGACGCATTTTTGAATCGTGACATGTTGGGTATGAATTTACTCGGCGTAACATTATCTTTCACAATATAAAAAAAAAAAATGGGGATAACTTTACTGTTGTCTTATTTTTTAATTAAAAAAAAAAGTGTAATTTTTTCCCAAAAAAGGTGCGCTTGTAAGACCGCTGTGCAAATACGGCGTGACAGAAAGTATTGCAATGATCGCCATTTTATTCTCTAGGGTGTTAGGATAAAAAATATATATAATGTTTGGGGGTTCTAATTAGAGGGAAGAAGATGGCAGTGAAAATAGTGAAAAATGACATTAGAATGGCTGTTTAACTTGTAATGCTTAACTTGTAATACCAACGGCCACCACCAGATGGCGCCAGCTCACACAAGGAAGAGCTGGGGACTTAACCAAAAAAAAAAAATCGCACAGGAACTGCATTGCATTTCTGTTAATTTCCCATACGGTGCGATTTAAGTGCAGTGTGATCGGAATCCATTCATTTAGAATGTGAATAAATCGCACAGCCTCACATCAAAGACGTGCATGCAGAAATTTTGGAACCGCACTGCAACCAGACTGAATGGCTCTTTTGTACAATGCAATTCGGGTGACGGCAAACACACTGCGTTTGCGAACAGAGTTTGGGGTGTCAGTGCAGTACAGGAAACGTGGACTGATCGCGTAATTCCACACACAGCATTAGCGTGAACTGAGCCTCAATCTCATTTGTTATTACCCATAATTCATCACATGCAATAAAAGAACTCCCATGTTACACAGACATTGGTCCAAGATGTGGTGCTAGAGGGGTGTTGAGACACGGATCTTCACAGGTTATCAAAACGCAGACAAAGGGCTAGATTCAGGTAACTGCGCGCGATCTTACGGCGGCGCAGCGTATCATATTTACGCTATGCCGCAAGTTTGAGAGGCAAGTGCTGTATTCACAAAGCACTTGCCTCCTAACTTACGGCGGCGTAGCGTAAATGGGCCCGGCGTAAGCACGCGTAATACAAATGATGAGGGGGGCGTGTTTTATTCAAATTAATGGTGACCCCACGTATTTTACGTTTTTTACAAACGGCGCATGCGGCGTTCGTGAAAGAATCCTGGTGCGCATGCTCGAAATTCCGCCGTAACTCGTCATTGCTTTCGACGTGAACGTAAATTACGTCCAGCCCTATTCGAACGACTTGCGCAAATGACATAAAAAATTCTAATTTCGAAGCGGGAACGACGTCCATACTTAACATTGGCTGCGCCTCCTAATAGCAGGAGCATCCTTACGCCGAAAAAGCCTAATGTAAACATCGTAAATAAATTGCGCTGGCCGTACGTACGTTTGTGAATCGGCGTATATAGGTCATTTGCATATTCTACGCCGAAAACAACGGGAGCGCCCCTAACGGCCAGCGTAATATTGCACACAATTAAAGGCCGCCGTATTCAAGTTACATCGGCGGAGGAAGCTTATTTTTTGAACGTATCAGCCTTGGAGAATCGGCGTAATGATACGACTGCGCAGATTTGAAATTACAGCGGCGTATCTGGAGATACGCCGCCTTATCTGCTACCTGAATCTAGCCCAAAGTCGTTACTTGAGCTCAGCTGGTCACCATAAAGACGAGCCCCCCCCCCCATTCATCCGATTTGAGACATCCAAGTGTAATAGGCCAAAGAGAACCAAATAAAAATGTCCTCAGGAGTCCAGTCTTTATTGTTCAACTGGTTACAACAAGTAGGGCAAAGGACGTCTATAACGCGTTTCAAGGCCACACAATCCCCCCCCATCAGGGCCTTCTGCTATTTCTACAGTAAACACCAACACTGACTGTTTATAATATAATCTACACATCAGTCTGCCCAGGAGTACTGCCGAGTCCTTGCCATGTCACCCAGCCCTGAAGAAGAGGATGGTGTGCAGCGCCCCCGAAACGCATCGGCTGTCCTTTGCCCTGCTTGTTGTAACCAGTAAAATAAAGACTTTGGACTCCTAAGAAGGTTTCATTTGGCGCGCTCTTTGACCTATTACACAGATATTGGTGGCCGACCAATGAAACTCTTGCTGTGTATGACCGGTATAAACAACGTCCGACTTGTACCCACCAGGTCCCGTGCTCCATGTCGTAAACCCAGATCTCATCTCTTGGCAAATAGAAGTCATAGAATCCTCGAACGGGAGCGTTCTGCAAAACAAGCGGGAGAGATGAGGATACCAAACCTGGAGAACGATATTCTACAAGAGTTGGAATAAAGCCGCTCACTAACAGTCAGATTCTGATCGGTCAGATCAACTAAACGTCTCAACCAGAAGATGGGAGGGGCTCCCCCCAAATACACACAACAGTCTTTATCCACATCGGGGGACCCTTGAAAATGCTTTGTGGCCTCAGGGAACCCCGACTAAAAATTCTACAAGGATACATTAGTGTGATGATCAGTGGGAAGAATTACCCCTTTACAGAAAGAAAACAAGATCAATGATGTGAGTGGGAACTTATCTGAGAGGCAGAAAATGCTCATTGCTCAAGGAACCCCGAGCAACCTCCGGAGGAACCCCGAGCAACCTCCGGAGGAACCCCGAGAAACCTCCAGAGGAACCCCGAGCAACCTCCAGAGGAACCCCGAGCAACCTCCAGAGGAACCCCGAGCAACCTCCGGAGGAACCCCGAGCAACCTCCAGAGGAACCCCGAGCAACGTCCAGAGGAACCCCGAGCAACCTCCAGAGGAACCCCGAGCAACCTCCGGAGGAACCCTAATTGAGTTTTTTTTTTTTTTAAGGGGTTGTAAACCCTCTCTTTTTTTTTTAACCACTTCCATACCGGGCACTTATACACCTTCCCACCCAGACCAATTTTTAGCTTTCAGCGCTGTTGCACTTTGAATGACAATTGCGCGGTCGTGCTACACTGTACCCAAACTAAATTTTTATCATTTTGTACCCACGAATAGAGCTTTCTTTTGGTGGTATTTGATCACCTCTGGGATATTTATTTTCTGCAAAAAAATAAAAAAATGACCGAAAATTTAGAAAAAAGTTATTTTTTTTGTTTCCGTTATAAAACATTGTAAATAAGTAAGTTTTCTCCTTCACTGATGGGCACTGATGGTACTGCACTAACGAGCACTGATAAGTCGGCACTGATGATGGGCACTAATATGCGGCACTGATGGGCGGCACGGATAGGCGGCACAGATGGGCACGGATAGGCGGCATGGATGGGCGGCATGTATGTGTTGTACTAATGGATGCCAATCAGTGCCAAACAATGCCTGCCAATCAGTGATGCCCATTGTGGGCACTGATTGGCATCCATTGCGGGCACTGATTGGCATCAATTATTTGTGTCATCCCTGGTGGTCTAGGGTGGCATACCTTTGTTTTACATCCCTGGTGGTCTAGTGGCATCCTCAGATGGCATACCTTTGTTTTACATCCCTAGTGGTCCAGTGGGTATCCTCGGGGGGGCTGTGCTGATAATCGATCAGCACAAACCCCCCCCCCCCCATATCAGCGGAGCAGCCGATCGGCTCTCCTCTACTCACGTCTGACAGACGCGAGTGAGGAAAAGGAGAGAGAGAGAGAGAGAGAGAGAGAGAGAGAATCACATCCTATAATCTCTCTCTCTCCTTCCTCTGCTGTAAGAAGGGAAGGGATCAACCATGTAAACAATGGCACATGATTGATGTGATGACCAATCACAGTGATCACATGGTACCAGGCCGATTGAATCTGTACACCGTGTGTGTGTGTGGCGCGATGTCTAACGGCGGTTTGGTGCTCGGCGATTCTGAATGAGGAATGAATGAATCAGCTGCAGATCCATTCAGTTTCATGGACAATGGGATCATTTTTTAACCCTTTAGCCCCCCCTGCCACACACATACATTTCCTCTACTACACATCTGATCCAGTGGTGTCTCTATATGTAATGGGAATATTAATGCCCTCGCCACAGGCGATTGGCCCATAAAGGTGACAGGTCCTAGTCCAAACACACCTGAAATCATCACTAGTGACAGCCGTCTATGGAGGGGAGACATTTACTAACACTGGAGCACACAGAACCTGGTGCCGCTGTGCAAAGTAACCAATCAACTTCTAACTTCAGTTCTTTCAGAACCTGGGAGCTGATTGGTTGCTATGCACGGCTGCACCAGATTCTGTGTGCTACAGTTTTAGTAAAACCCCCCCCCTCTGTGTCTGAGGATTGGTGGCGCCCCCCTCTGTGTCTGAGGATTGGTGGCGCCCCCCCTCCCTCTGTGTCCGAGGATTGGTGGCGCACCCCCCCCTTTCTGTCTGAGGATTGGTGGCGCCCCCCCTCCCTCTGTGTCTGAGGATTGGTGGCGCCCCCCCTCCCTCTGTGTCTGAGGATTGGTGGCGCCCCCCCCCTCTGTGTCTGAGGATTGGTGGCGCCCCCCCCTCTGTGTCTGAGGATTGGTGGCGCCCCCCCCCCCTCTGTGTCTGAGGATTGGTGGCGCCCCCCCCCTCTGTGTCTGAGGATTGGTGGCGCCCCCCCCCTCTGTGTCTGAGGATTGGTGGCGCCCCCCCTCCCTCTGTGTCTGAGGATTGGTGGCGCACCCCCCCTCTGTGTCTGAGGATTGGTGGCGCCCCCCCCTCTGTGTCTGAGGATTGGTGGCGCCCCCCCCCCTCTGTGTCTGTTGGTGGCGCCCCCCCCCCCTCTGTGTCTGAGGATTGGTGGCGCCCCCCCTCTGTGTCTGAGGATTGGTGGCGCCCCCCTCTCTGTGTCTGAGGATTGGTGGTGCCCCCCCTCTGTGTCTGAGGATTGGTGGCGCCCCCTCTGTGTCTGAGGATTGGTGGTGCCCCCCTCTCTGTGTCTGAGGATTGGTGGCGCACCCCCCTCTGTGTCTGAGGATTGGTGGCGCCCCCCCTCTGTGTCTGAGGATTGGTGGTGCCCCTCCCTCTAGCTCTGAGGATTGGTGGCGCACCCCCCCTCTGTGTCTGAGGATTGGTGGCGCACCCCCTCTGTGTCTGAGGATTGGTGGCGCACCCCCTCTGTGTCTGAGAATTGGTGCCACCCCCCCTCTGTGTCTGGGGATTGGTGCCACCCCCCCTCTGTGTCTGAGGATTGGTGGTGCACCCCCCTCTGTGCCTGAGGATTGATGGTGCCCCCCCTCTGTGTCTGAGGATTGATGGTGCCCCCCCTCTGTGTCTGAGGATTGGTGGCGCACCCCCTCTGTGTCTGAGGATTGGTGGCGCCCCCCCCTCTGTGTCTGAGGATTGGTGGCGCCCCCCCCCCCCCTCTGTGTCTGAGGATTGGTGGCGCCCCCCCTCTGTGTCTGAGGATTGATGATGCACCCCCCCCCCTCTGTGTCTGAGGATTGGTGGCGCCCCCCCTCTGTGTCTGAGGATTGGTGGCGCACCCCCCTCTGTGTCTGAGGATTGGTGCCCCCCCTCTGTGTCTGAGGATTGGTGGTGCCCCCCCTCTGTGTCTGAGGATTGGTGGCGCCCCCCCTCTGTGTCTGAGGATTGGTGGCGCCCCCCCTCTGTGTCTGAGGATTGGTGGCGCCCCCCCTCTGTGTCTGAGGATTGGTGGCGCCCCCCCTCTGTGTCTGAGGATTGATGGCGCCCCCCCTCTGTGTCTGAGGATTGATGGTGCCCCCCCTCTGTGTCTGAGGATTGGTGGCGCCCCCCCTCTGTGTCTGAGGATTGATGGTGCCCCCCCTCTGTGTCTGAGGATTGGTGGCGCACCCCCTCTGTGTCTGAGGATTGGTGGCGCACCCCCTCTGTGTCTGAGGATTGGTGGCGCACCCCCTCTGTGTCTGAGGATTGGTGGCGCCCCCCCTCTGTGTCTGAGGATTGGTGGCGCCCCCCCTCTGTGTCTGAGGATTGGTGGCGCCCCCCCTCTGTGTCTGAGGATTGGTGGCGCCCCCCCAACCCTGCGGCTGTCCTGTGAATGGCCAGGAGAAGAGGAGGGGTCGGACCTCAGGTCATGTAAACAAAGCCTGCAGTCCCTGTAGGGTGCCGAATGATTGCAGAGACACACAGGTCTCCCTCTATGGCCAATCCTCGTATTATCTCCATTCATTCATCTATGGAGAGCAGAGAAGCTCCTCCCCCGGCTGTATACTGGGCTCTATACCGATATACAGCTCCCGCCTGTCACCTTGTATCCTCCCCACACAAACATCCGGGTCCCGTCACTGACGGCCACGTGACCGCTGCGCTCGGCCGGGACGCTGTCATCCGCCGGGCTCTCCGCCTCCTCCTCTACGCCATCTTCCTCGTCCTCCTCCACATCCGCGAGGGCATCCTCGTTCTCATCCGCCATCCCTCAACTCCTCCAGGTTCGTCACCGCACCGGTAGAAGTCCCTGCGCTGTACGTCACGGCCGTCCGTATTACGAGATCACGGAGCCGCCATGATGGATGAGGGCAATTGAAGGGCAACACAGCGCCACCTAGCGGCCAGCGCTGGCACTGCGCAGCACCATTGCTGGTTATTACATCTCTGACATTAGAGCAGTGCTGGTCATGATGGGGAGCGATTGTGAACGAGCACCCTGTAAAACAACACATTTAACTTTTTTTTTTGGGGGGGGGGGGCTTCAAGTATACACATAGATATAAAAATGTATTTATAATCTCACATTCCCTCTGTTCTCAGCTGCATAAGAGCTGGGGGGAAAGAAACAACGTATACTGAGCTTCCCGATGAATAGCTGGGGGGTGGTCAGGACACAGAAGCAATACAAAGAGAACAGGATCTTTCTAATACAAGTACATGGTACAGCAGCAGGGCTGGTGCTAGACTAGTTTGCACCCTAGGCAAGACCAGCTACTTGCTGCCCCCCCCCCCAGAAAAAAAAAGCTAAGTGAATTCAATAATTTTGGCACCAAAACTGGTCCAGGTGGACAGGAGAGGGGGTGCAGCCAGGTGGGGGGAGGATGGAGCCAGGTGGACAGGAATGGGAGGGTGCAGCCAGGTGGGGGGAGGAGGATGGAGCCAGGTGGACAGGAGTGGGAGGGTGCAGCCAGGTGGGGGGAGGAGGATGGAGCCAGGTGGACAGGAGTGGGAGGTGCAGCCAGGTGAAGGGAGGATGGAGCCAGGTGGACAGGAGATAGGGGTGGAGCCAGGTGAACAGGAGAGGGGGTGCAGCCAGGTGGGGGGAGGATGGAGCCAGGTGGACAGGAGTGGGAGGGTGCAGCCAGGTGGGGGGAGGAGGGTGTTGCCAGGTGGACAGGAATGGGAGGGTGCAGCCAGGTGGGGGGAGGAGGATGGAGCCAGGTGGACAGGAGTGGGAGGGTGCAGCCAGGTGGGGGGAGGAGGATGGAGCCAGGTGGACAGGAGTGGGAGGTGCAGCCAGGTGAAGGGAGGATGGAGCCAGGTGGACAGGAGATAGGGGTGGAGCCAGGTGAACAGGAGAGGGGGTGCAGCCAGGTGAACAGGAGAGGGGGGTGCAGACAGGTGAACAGGAGAGGGGGGTGGATGGAGCCAGATGGAAAGGAGAGGGGATGGAGCCAGGTGGACAGGAGGAGGGATGGAGGCAGATGGAGGGATTGAGCCAGGTGGACAGGAGGGGGGGAGGCAGCCAGGTGGACAGGAGGGGGGTGCAGCCAGGTGGAGGGGGTCACACACCAGTGATAAGGTCTGACTGGAAGCCTTCAACTCCAGCACTTCCCACACCCCCTGACAAGTTCTTACCTTACGGCACTTCTTTCCAGCTCACTCCACATGTCAGGCAGCGGGCGGCAGTCGGTGTCACCAGTCCCAAGATTAGGAGATGGGGTCTCCTACAGGCTGTGACTCACAGCTCACACACGTGAGGCCTCCTTTAGCTCCTCCACCGTTCAGCTGATCATTTGGTTCCACCCCCAGGCTGCAGCGGCCAGCCAGCTTTTCTTTGGGCTCCTCCAGGACAAGTGGCCCGGCGGCCTCGGCCCAGCGTGTGTCCTATAGTGGCCAGTGGTCGCCCCTGGCTCAGTCCAGAGAAAGGGGGGGGGGGGGGCTGCCTGCTCCTTCTCCGCGCCCAGTGACTCTGCAGCCTACCAGATGCAGCCATGCCCCGCATCGCACCAGCCTCTGGAGGGGACTCAGCGGCTGTGGCTGCTGCACCACTAGTGGGAGCACTGGCCCTGTACAGCAAGCAAAACCAGGAATATGATATGGGGCAACAAACACTTTAACCACTTGACCTCCGATTAAATTAACCCCCCCCCCCCATTCATGACCAGGGCATTTTTGTGGGGTCATTCAAGGCTCTACCCAAATGAATGTATGTCCTTTTTTTCCTGGTTAATCACTTTACCTCTGGAAGGTTTTACCCCCTTCATGACCAGCCCATGTTTTGCTGTTCAGCACTGCACTACTCTAACTGGCAATTGCTTGGTCATGCAACACTGTACGCAAATTACATTTTTATAATTGTTTTCACACAAATACAGCTTACTTTTGGTGGTATTTGATCCTCACTGGATTATATTATATATATTATATAAAACTGAACACCGGGATTTATTACTAGAAGGATTTAGAGGAGATAGTACTCTTGCACTATCTGTACTGGACACCGGGGGGCACTGCTGCAATCACCTTACACAGAAAAAAATGCAAAAAAAATAAAATAAAATAATAAAAATATTTCCATAGAAGGATTTTTATGCCTTTAATTAGTTTGTTTTTTACTGAAGACAATAAAAGAAAATATATTTATACATTAAAGGTTATCTTTAACATGCCTTTATTCTTAATAGCCCTACATATTATTTTTACAAGTAAGGATAAGAGAGGAGATTCCCCTCAAATTATATTACATTTTCAGAAGAGTCTGTTTATAAAATATTTGTTGTTTAGGCTGCGTGAATTGAGGCCGGAATTTCTGTAACAAATGAATTCCTATGATTGGCAGCCCCCTCTAGTGTCCAAAATACAGTATTCAGAAATACCCCAATGTGAAAATCTATTGCATTTTTGGCCACTACATGGAAACGATAATCATAGGAATGAATACATTACAGCCACAATTCATGCAGCCTGCACAAATGTGTACCATATTCATCCAACAAACATTTTCTCAATATACCCCCTGTGTGTTTTTATTCTGAGCAAATGTCTCAGCACAGGCTAAACGGAAGTTATAAACTGTATAACACTCTCCTAAATTACAAAACATATAAAATATATATTTTTCTGTATAACAATTAAAAAATACACTTGAAAACTGAACAATGTACAATATAATATGCAGACGGATATCAAATAAAGTGGAGGTTGCACCGACATGGCTGCTCAGTATCCAAGAATAGATAGGCGTGAGCTTCTATAAGATATTAGGGGGATGCAGACTTATAAAAGAAAGAACCAACAAAGCAGCAGTGTTGCCCATAACTAAAAAAAAAAAAAAAACAGTTTCCCACTATCATTATTATAGTACCAATTATATAATAAATCAGGTGTTAACATTGACCTCAGAGAGGGGCGTGTTTTCACTGAGCTTTATATTAATTTGTACAGTTGGAAATGTATGACAGTGTATCTTCAATGAAAATCTTGGTTGGATAAAAAAAAAAATATTAATACAAATAATATTATATATATATATATATATATATATAACGCAGGAATCTGATTGGTTACTATGGGAAATCATTTTCAGAATGACGATGCACCAAGAAAGGAAAACTGAACATTAATTATTCCTGAAGCTGAAGGCTCATTTACAAGTCCAGTGATCTGCCTTGATCAACACAGACTGAACACGATGACGCATAGAAAGCAATTGTTACTTATCTGTCCTGTTTACACCATACAGGTTGATTGCGTAAAAATGCAGTAAGTATTTATTTTTATGAAACACACCAAAAATGTGTGTCAATGCAACACGCCGATCATATTAAAAAAGATCTTAGAATTTCAAGCCTTGATGTAACCTTTATAGAAATGCAGTTTAACATGAAATGTGTTAAAAAATGCATGTCATTGTGCATCAATATTCATTCATTTTCTGTGCATTTTTATACACTTTGTAGTGTGAAGTATTGTTACTTTGATGTAAAAGAAAAGTATACCAATACAGATTGTATTTACGGTATGCTTTATGTTGAAAAAAAATCTGTGGCTGGGAATAGTAGAAGATACACTAGCTTACCAAAAGTATTGGGACACCTGCCTTTACCCACACATGAACTTTAATGGCGTCTTAGTCCGTAGGGTTCAGTATTGAGTTGGCCCACCCCTTGCAGCAATAACAGCGTCAACTCCTCTGGGAAGGCCGTCCACAAGGTTTAGGAGTGTGTCTATGGGAATGTTTGACCATTCTTCCAGAAGAGCATTTGTAAAGTCAGGCACATATGTTGGCTGAGAAGGCCTGGCTCACACTCTCTTCTCTAATTCATCCCAAAGATGTTCTATCGGGTTGAGGTCAGGTCTTTGTGCAGGCCAATCAAGTTCCTCCACCCCAAACTGGGGCCAGTCACTATACTGGGTATATATAAGGGTTTACAACCACTTTAAGATCCCTTAACAATAGGTACTTCCCTTGGGTAGACCTGGAAATTCACCTGAGGTCCACCATAGTACCCTGAATATATTGTATGGCTGGGGATTCAACCTGTCAGCATCCACTCAAAATATCCATTCTTGGTGCACTGTCCCTTTAGAGCCGATTCACACAGGGGCGGCACGACTTTGGGGGCGACTCGGCAAGGCGATCTCAAGACGACTTGAGAGGAGACTTTTGTATTGAAGTCAATGCAAGTCGTCCCGAGTCGCCCACAAAGTCGTACAGGAACCTTTTTCTAAGTCGGAGTGACTTGCGTCGCTCCTATTAGAACGCTTCTATTGAATAGAGCGGAGCGCGACTTGTCAGGCAGCTGAGTCGCCCCTGTGTGAACCGGCTCTAAAGCATAAAATAGTTGAATTTTTGTCAGTTTAAAACCAAACCTAATTGTTAAAGTAAACAGATTACACATCCGAGTAATTCAAACTGAGTATATGATATAAAAAAGCATCATCTGAGAATACCTTCAGTATGTGGACTATGTTCAACTATATGTTTAAATGATCATCTTACCAGAAATAAAGGCAACTAACCAAGCTTGGTTTAACCCTTCCCCTCTCGCCTCTCAATCCTTCCTACGAGTTACTGAGATCTCCCATCACTAGATCGGTCAGTAGAGAGGTTTTGAGTGGCAGTATGGGACCATCAAGCTAGATCCTTACAGGAAAAATGGATATTTACCTATGACTTGACTCACCCCATCCTGTCCCTAAAGCTTCTGTATTGGCCACTCTAGTGGTGGGTGGGCCTCATTAATCAAGTGTAGGTATGAGTATTGGGAGGAGCCAAGCTCAACCTATCCAGATACCGATATCATCGACTCTTCTAAACATTTTCACTGCAGTTGACGTCTATTGTGTATTTCTTCATCACATGCTCAGTTTGAATTGCCCATCTTTGTGACAAGTTTACTTTAAGGCTGGTTTCACACTGATGCATTTTTAGTGCATTTTGCAGATTTGCACCACAGAACGTGTTCCATAGGAAACCATGTTAAACGGACTATAGTGCAAACCTGCAAAAAGCACTAAAAATGCATAGGTGTGAATCCAGCCCAAGACAGGTTCTGTGTAATTCACATTTTTGCCCCCAAGCATAGCATTAGTAAATAGTGCAATCAGTGTCATCGTTCCCATCACAAGTGATCAGGTCTCATGGTTGACTTTATACAAACGCTTCTTCCTGCTCTGTCTGAATGTGGCTGCTGCCCAGTAGGTGACCCTCTTCCTGGCCTGTTCTAGCAGCTTCATGGGCAGGCAGGACATCTGGTTTTCCAATATGGAGGCGTTCTTCCCAATGGCATCCAGACACAAGCTTTACCAGGAAATAAAGAGAGAACTTAACAGGGCTGAACACACTCAATTCACGCACCATACATGATGAATTTACCTTACAAGATACTTCTAACAAGTTCTGGGAAAATGTCCTTCAGCACCCAAAGGTGAAAAGGCCAAAATGCCTCCCATGCACCCGTACATGAGCTGTAAATTACTTTGTATAGGTTGCAGGTTCTTCCCCTTTCTCAAGACGCCAACCTCTTCTCCCTACTTCCCGGGCCAGGCTGGCATACAACCAGTGCTAACCACACACTGCAGGATACCACTATGCAGGCTATGGTTTGGCTTGCCCTTCTATGGATCAGGACAATGTGGCCCAGGCTTTTTGGTTCCAATATTTTGGCATATTGTATTTTGACATTAAACTATTTTGCATCTTACTGGTCCTCAGACGTGGTGGCTGCATTCATTTTTCCAGACTTTTTCTCCTTTATTTGCACCTGTGATCCTGCCAGTAATACACTTCCTCCCTTAGTGCCGGTTCACACTACAGCGACTTGGGATCCGACCTGTGTCGCCCCAAGTCAGAGAAATTTCAATGAAGTGAATGAGGGCCATCTTAATGTACACTACTGATGTCGCTCTAACTTCAGAAAAGGTTCCTGTACTACTTCAAGGCAACTTGTAGGCAACTTGTACCCATAGATTTCAATGGAAGTTGCCTCCAAAGTCGGATCACTGTATTGAAGGGGTTGTAAAAGTAAAAATGTTTTCCCCTAAATAGCTTCCTTTACCTTAGTGCAGTCCTCCTTCACTTACCTCATCCTTCCATTTTGCTTATTAAATGTCCTTATTTCTTCTGAGAAATCCTCACTTCCTGTTCTTCTGTCTGTAACTCCACACAGTAATGCAAGGCTTTCTCCCTGGTGTGGAGTGTCGTGCTCGCCCCCTCCCTTGAGGGGGCGAGCAGAACAGTTAGGATGCTCTCTACGTTGCAGATAGAGAAAGGAGCTGTGTGTTAGTGGGCGTCCTGACTCTCCTGCTCGCCCCCTCCCCCCTCAAGGGAGGGGGCGAGCACGACACTCCACACCAGGGAGAAAGCCTTGCATTACTGTGTGGAGTTACAGACAGAAGAACAGGAAGTGAGGATTTCTCAGAAGAAATAAGGACATTTAAAAGCAAAATGGAAGGATGAGGTAAGTGAAGGAGGACTGCACTAAGGTAAAGGAAGCTATTTAGGGAAAAACATTTTTACCTTTACAATCCCTTTAAGACGGAGATTCGACTTTGGAGGCAACTTCCATTGAAATCTATGGGTACAAGTTGCCTTGAAGTAGTACAGGAACCTTTTCTGAAGTCGGAGCGACTTCAGTAGTGTACATTAACCACTAGCCGACCGCGCACCGTCATTATACGGCGGCAGGTCGGCTCTCCTGGGCGAGAGCCCGTAGCTATACGTCCTATCGTATAGCCGCCACTAGGGGGCGCGTGCGCGCGCTCCCCGCTCGCCCCCGACTCCCGTGCGTGTGCCCGGCGGGCGCGATCGCCGCCGGGCACACGCGATCGCTCGGTACAGAGCGGGGACCGGGAGCTGTGTGTGTAAACGCACAGCTCCCGGTCCTGTCAGCAGGGGAAATGCTGATCTTCGGTTCATACAATGTATGAACAGAAGATCAGTGTTTCCCCTAGTGAGGCCACCCCCCCCCACAGTAAGAACACACCCAGGCATACTTAACCCCTTCCCCGCCCCCTAGTGTTAACCCCTTCACTGCCAGTGGCATTTTTATAGTAATCTAATGCATTTTTATAGCACTGATCGCTATAAAAATGCCAATGGTCCCAAAAATGTGTCAAAAATGTCCGAAGTGTCCGCCATAATGTCGCAATACCGAAAAAAAAAATCGCTGATCGCCGCCATTACTAGTAAAAAAAATATTAATAAAAATGCCATAAAAATACCCCCTATTTTGTAAACGCTATAACTTTTGCGCAAACCAATCAATAAACGCTTATTGCGATTTTTTTTACGAAAAATATGTAGAAGAATACGTATCGGCCTAAACTGAGGAAAAAAAATGTTTTTTTATATATTTTTGGGGGATATTTATTACAGCAAAAAGTAAAAAATATTCATTTCTTTCAAAATTGTCGCTCTATTTTTGTTTATAGCGCAAAAAATAAAAAACGCAGAGGTGATCAAATACACCAAAAGAAAGCTCTATTTGTGGGAAAAAAAGGACGCCAATTTTGTTTGGGAGCCACGTCGCACGACCGCGCAATTGTCTGTTAAAGCGACGCAGTCCCGAATCGCAAAAAGTACTCTGGTCTTTGGGCAGCAATATGGTCCGGGGGGTAAGTGGTTAAGACGTCTATTTAGGGGGAAAAATGTACCTTTACAACCCCTTTAACTGAAGCAACTTTACGGGAAGAGAAAATAGTTTTCTCAGGCAAACCCCTCCATCCCACAGAGCTGATCATTGTTTGATTGGCCACTGGCATAGTTGCCTGTCCTGGAGGCGACTTAAAGTTGCCTCACAAAGTCGTGCCGACTTTCATGTCGCTGTAGTGTGAACCGGTACACACTTGTAGTTTTTATCGATGGAGGAACAGTGTTGTCACAAGTGTTAGGACTACAGAAGATCCCCTCTTTCTTCATCTAAATACCATAGGGAGGAAGTGTTTTGAAAACTGAGCATGGGTGGGGGAAATGCTTAAAAATGATATTGCAGAGAGCACAGCTTGCAAGCTCACTGGATTTCTGGCAGAATCAGCAGGTGTTTTTTGAACTTATCAAACAGATACAACAAAACGCTTTCAAGTGTATATTTACCAGACCAAAGGGGGAGAAATAAGAGAAATTCATAGTTCTGGGTTACATACCCTTTAATCTTACTTCTGTGTAATTCATTGCATCTACTGTAGGTATAATGCAGCTCATCAAAGAGCCACTGGCAGTTCCTGATGTCTGTGCAGTGTAATGTCCCTCTGCTCTCTGTTACTGATCACATTCACATTTCCAAGATTGGAGTCATTGGATCAGTGATTGGAAGAATGTCCTTACCGATCAGCCCGTTTTACATCAGCATTTATAGGTAAAGCCTCATACACACTACAAGTGGAACCTCGAATTGCGAGTAACGAGGTTTACAAGCGTTTCGCAATATGAGCGATTAAAAAAAAAAAAGAAATCCTGACTCGCTTTGCAAGCATTGTCTTGCAAGACGAGCAGGATTCAAGCCACTGGGGGTGCAGTACCACATTTGGCCAGAGGCGCCGGGGGTGCCAGTGATGCTCAGAGACCCTCAGAGAAACTCAAAGACACTCGGAAACACTCTGTTCCTGAGCGTCTCAGAGTAGTCTCTGAGCGTCTCCGGTGCCTCCGCACCTCTGACCACATGCGGTACTAAACAGACAAGCAGATGCGGAGTTAACATTTTTTTTTCTTTTAGCGGACGCTGCACCTGCTGATCAGTTTTTAAAGCAGCCCAGTAACCACTGCAGAACAGATATGCCCTTATTTGGTATCACTCCGCCTGTGACAGGAGGCGGAGCTATACAGGAAGCATCAGCTTATGCGGTTCTGCTCCGCAACCGCTTGCTTTCTCTGCCGCAGGCTTCATTCACATCACGGATGCTCTGGGATGACGGATCGGCGATACGCGATCTGGGCTTGCCAACCAGCCATTTCAGAGCAGAAAGTCACAGGCCACATCAGAGGGCTCCGCGGGCCACATGTGGCCCCCGGGCCACTGGTTAGGCACCCCTGATTTATAGGTACTGACATTTATAGGTAAAGTTGATCCGGGGAAAATCCGATTGCCTCTCGGGGGATCAGGAAGGAATTTTTTCCCCTACTGTAGAAAATTGGATTGTGCTCTGCTGGGGTTTTTTGCTTCCCTCTGGATCAACTGTGGGTATATAATTGTGTATATGGGATTGTATGATATATTTTTATTTTTTTATTTTTATGGTTGAACTGGATGGACTTGTGTCTTTTTTTCAACCTGACTATGTAGCACCAGCGGCTCCATGACGGCATCTGGCTGGACGCAATCAAGCTGACAATTTTCCACCTGGCTCCTTTGACAAAAGTAAACTGAACAATCGACTTTTGTCAAGCTGGGTGGTATCGATGGGGTGCTGAAAGCTCGAATTTTGGCTGATGCAGTAAAAATGAAAATAAAAAAAGTAAAAATTTGAGCCATGTATGGCAGGCTTTCGTTTTCAGCATGGAGTTTGGTGCCAATGATTCAGCATTAAAAATGAGGTTTGTAAAAAAAAAAAAAAAAATATGAGGTTTGTCATATTCTGGAAACACACATTTGTCTGATATAACAGTCAATGTACATAGAAAAAATCTGCAGAAGGGAGTAAACTTTCGCACCTGAGCAGAGAGTAGGGCTGGACCTGAAAGACGAGTAAATCATTACAATGACCCTACAAAAGACAAAACACATACAATATTCAGTTTTACAATCATGGTGCAAACACAACATATCAACAAGGAATGTATAGTATTACTTTTTAAACATACAAGTAAAAGCGATATAAATAATCTTATCAAACTTAATGATTTAAAAAAAAAAACTTGTTTACATATACACTATATTGTCAAAAGTATTGGGACGCCTGTCTCTACACACACACATGAACTTTAATGACATCCCAGTCTTAGTCCGTAGGATTCAATATTGAGTTGGCCCACTCTTTGCCGCTATAACAGCTTCATCTCTTCTAGGAAGGCCGTCCACAAGGTTTAGGAGTGTGTCTATGGGAATGTTTCACCATTCTTCCAGAAGTGCATTTGTGAGGTCAGGCACTGGCTCGCAGTCTCAGCACAAATTCATCCAAAATGTGTTCTATCTATGTGCAGGCCAGTCATGTTCCTCCACCCCAAACTCGCTCATCCATGTCTTTATGGACCTTGCTTTGTGCGCTGGTGTGTAGTCATATTGGAACAGGAAGGGGCCATCCCCAAACTGTTCCCACAAAGTTGGGAGCATGAAATTG